>NC_092859.1:157820541-157824255 GCF_032062135.1 Pyxicephalus adspersus
ATCTTTGTAGTATTTACTAAACAATATTTAAAAGGTTACAATATGCACTGTGTTGGGGTAAATAGATATAGCAAAAAGTAGATACTTTTACTCTGTACTGCGGCCATGAAAGTTTTATTACCGGGTGCTAAGGAGTTTTTGTATGTTATGTTCTGAGGTCAAATGAAGACTATGAGCTTTCCCATTCCCCCATTCTCCCCTTATGTTTTGCCTTATATACTTACCTTATTGGTATTTTGCCCTATTTTTTTTTTTATTATTTTTGTTCAAAATGATTTTTCAATACACTGTGTACACGAGATTGAATACTAAATCAGGACTTACTGGGAAATGAGTGACCCAGTGTACGACTTCTGACCCGGAGACCGTGTCTCTCTCAATCACTTCCAGTTTAATCACCAAAGCGTCCCACTTTTTGCGGTATTCAGTGTCAAGCTGTGGGAAAGCAGGAAAGACAGATTAGTATCAAAGCATTATAATATAACAGTGCAATACACAGACAGTGAAGATTGATACCTGCACATTAAAGAACTGACGAGGTGTCACATCCTTATAAGAGCCAAATACTGTGGAGAGAAGGAAAAAAAAAAAGTTAAAAAAGATCTTCACAGACCCACAATAAAGAAGTAATAAACAAAACAGGCACACTTAATGGGCCACCCTTTTCCATTAGGTCCAGTAGAAGCAGTCATATTGTACAGTGTTTAATGCAGAAGCTGGGTGTGAAGGGATTGTAGGCAGGTGGCAGGCCCTGTAACTGGGTGGTTACTGAAAGGTGCTGGGTGGTGCGCCCAGCTAAAAGGGGCTGGGGAGAATACTGCCATACACATATATCAATATACACACACTTGCCCTCTCTCACCAGCCAAAAAAAAAAAAACATATACAAGAGCAAAGCCTTTTGCATGTTCCTGAACATTGCAGAGGTGCAATGCATGCTGGGAGTTGTAGTTTGAAAGCAGTCACATGGTAAAAAGGTGGTGAATTAACTGATGCCATCTCTACCACTGCTGAAAAAGCAGCTGATGCACAAAGCAATTATATTTTGCATCATATAAATTTCTATTAAGCATTAGGGACTCCCAATAAGTCACTTCAAAGTCCACCGATCCTTAGCAAGACTCCGTATTTCTACCAACTTGTAGGAAGGTGCAAAGTTGAAAATCCAATGCCATGGCTCTTGTACTTTGCACGTTGTCACTGCACTCCCATATCACTTTAGTACCGATAGATAAATCCCATCTTGAGATGCCAACTCCATGCAAATAATTTATTAATCAGCAAACATCTCTGCATTTTAAGGATATTTGCATCTTTTAGACCGTGTGACATCATCAGAGTGTATGATGAAATCTCCTTTTGGTGAATGCAGTGGGAAAAGTGTTATCAGACCATTCTGCATGTGATCCGGGGCAATGAGGGCTCATCCCGCCCTGCAACAACTTCCAAGGGCTTTGTGTTCTTGAAAGTTCATAAAGTATAGACGGTGTGTAGCTGATATGTGTATGAGTGGTGATGAAGGAGAAGGGAACTCCAACATTACAGAACTCCCTGCAGTACTGCCCCCTGATAATTTATACCGATGCAATCAGAGCAGATCAGTGCAAGTCAAAGCCATTTGTGTGCCATCGATTGGCACAGCGGCTTATGTAACTAATGACTTCCTCACTCATAACCTCCTCACACACACGGCTCCAAGACTTTTCTAGAGCTGCCCCAACCCTCTGGAATGGTCTTCCACTTCCTATTCGGCTTGCTCCTACTTTCTACTCATTTAAAAGAGCGCTCAAAACCCAACGCTTCAACCTCACCTACCCGTCTTCTTCTGTCTCCTAAACCCTCACTACTCCCAACCATTCCATATCCCCTCCTATTGTGTGATACTTCTCCCACCTCCTAGATTGTAAGCTCTTTGGGGCAGGGTCCTCTCCTCCTCCTCCTGTGTCACTGTCCATATCTGTCATTTGCAACCCCTCCTGGATTGCATGAAGTGATGATAAGATGAGCACCCCTCACCTCGGTACTGATACAGATGGGTCCCTTCTATAGGTCGCCTCCACAGCAGGAAATCTTTCTTCTCCATAACCAGCTGCCAGCCTTCATCCTCCGCATACTCCAAACTCTGACAGGAAGATTTGTAAGCCGTGATTTGCACCTTCTGCATCTCCTCCGCAGGTCTGCAAAGGAAGAAACACAACATTTAGAAAGCAGAACCCTCAATTCCTTGGAGGTTGTCACTCGCCCTTGGCTGAAGGGTGCAGCCGGATCCTAAACGTTCATTATTGAGAATTATTCACGTATGTAAAGATCGGGCTCGGTTATATAATGTTCGGGAAACGAGAGGTCAGAACTCGAGTCAGAGCTAAATCTTTATCTCTATGACGTTGTATGTTCTCACCATCTTTGCACAGGACGCTGCGTCCCTTCCATAACAATATAATCTCATTATACGACTTCCACCGATATCAGTGTATGGAGCGTCACTATGTGCAGATAACGGGGATGTCAAAGTCAGAGGGAATTGTACAAATGGAGGAGAAAAAGTCAGCGGGAATTGTACAATTGTTCCAGGAGAAAGGAAGCAGCAATATCGCGTGATTTCAATGCAGGAAGAGCTGCAAATTGTATCAATGTTTCTTAATGGTATCACCACCTTTCCAGGGAGGAAATAAGACAAATCTTAATAGGAGTGTTGTCACCTTCACAAAGAAGTCAGCTGGATTTTAGAAAGAGTCAGAGGTGTTTGAACTTTGCAAAAAGTGAATCTGAACTCCAAAAAGTGAAAATCTGGAGGCAGGAGAGAGCCTGGGAGGAAGTGTGAGACAGAGCGAGGTGAGCAGGGCACAGCAGAGGTCAGAATTTATTATTATTACACAGTATATATAGCGCCATCATAATACACAGCGCTGTACAAAGTCCATAGTCATGTCCCTAGCTGTCCTTCAGAGGAGCTCACAATCTAATGTCCCTACCTCAGTCATATGTCATTATCACAGTCTAAGGTCAATATGGGGGAAGCCAATTACCTAACTGCATGTTTTTGGAATGTGGGAGGAAACCGGAGTACACGGAGGAAACACACAAACACGGGGAGAACCTGCAAACTCCATGCAGATAATGTCCTGGCTGAGATTCCAACCTGGGACCCAGCGCTGCAAAGGTCAGAGTGCTAACCACTGAGCCACCGTGCTGCTCATCCCAACCAGTGTTCCTCCAGGGGGCGCTAGGGGTTCCCTGAGCAGTTTGCACCTCTCAGGTTAGTTTAAGTGACACCAATGATCTTTTCGGCTATCTGTAAGAGTGACATTCTTCCCACTGGCCAGCAATGTAAGAGGAATTCTTCCTAATGACCACCACACCAATATACTGTGAGCTGTGGATAGAATAATTATAGAAGAGGGGCCCTGAAGACCTGAAAGATATTTGAAGGGTTCCCCCATGTTAAAAAGTTGGAGAAACTGCAGAATCAGGGTACATACACACGTCAGGTGAGATTAACAGTCAGGTGTACAACAGTACAATGTTGTTCATGGATTCGGGTCCACGAACGACCAATCACAAATGACCGCTATACAAGGAAGGAGAGCACAGCGGGGTGCCACTTGCTCATCCCCCTCCCCTCCCCATAGAACAGAATGCGGGTACAGAGCTCGATTGTGGAAACGATCATGAAAGATTATTTCCAGTGGCAGTAAAGACTGAATTGGAAATCTG
>NC_092859.1:157825019-157837019 GCF_032062135.1 Pyxicephalus adspersus
TATAGGTCAAGCTGGGACTTGTAGTCCTCTTATCCCCAGTAATGCCCCCACAGCCCCCCAGTTCTCACCTCAGGATCTCCTCTTCTCTCACACGCTCTTCTTCCCACAGGAAGGCCCCTGTGAGTGCGGCAAGCAGTCTGCCCGTCCTCCCCGGCCTGTTCCTATAGCAGACACCCCGAACAAGGACCTGGGTTTCCTGCTGTTGACCCCCTCCATAATGGCACACCTGAGGAGGCCGCCGACATGAACGCAACCAGCCGGTCAGCCCCACCGACACCCCGCGTACCAGCCGCTGCCACATCCCGACCAGCAAAAGGCAGCCAGCAGCACGCCTGCCACACTGAGGCCTGAGACACGCCCACTGCCTCAGGTGATTGGACGAGGGGACATCACTGTGAGCGCTGATTGGAAGAACGTTCTATCCGTCAAGGAATAAACTTCCAGGGGCGAAGCTCGGCCCCTTGTTCAAGGGCAATAGAAATGGAGCGGGTAACGTGACCTGACACGTGACCGGCATGCTACTCAGTGCGTAGCTGCTGGTCATTAGGATAATGAGGAGAAATCGGTGTATGGGGCCCGGGACCCTCTTTGGTGCTATACACCGGGCGAATAAGGACATTTCCTATCAGATTTTACATCAATATTCACTAGTCATAACAACCAATCAGAATTCTTGTTTCATTTCCATCCCTAAGATATCTAAATTACATCTGTAAACTGATTGGCTGCTGGCGCCAATACAAATGTTTAATATAGATCAATATTTCTACTCATTCTTTACCCTATTTTGGCAGATATTGATCACTTACCAGGCTGTGCACTTATTGACCAGCATAGATCACCAATATCACTCCTGCTAGGAGAACAGAATTGCCCGGATCAGTGTGCTAGGGTCAGGTCAGGGGCATTTTACAAATTTGTTTTAAAATGGTCCTTCTGGTGCAAAATAAATGCTAAACATTAAAAATTTGCTCTATTGCAACCATGGCAATAGTACTGTGTAGGATCTGCTGCATTAACCATCAGCTAATGAGAATGCTTTCTGTTGTTTACCTTAACGACAGGCTCGTAGCTGCTGCATGCACTGATCACCACCAGCCATGGCAATCCCATTGCTAAACACTAATAATCTATATATATAATATCGCCATCTTTGTACAGCACTGTGCTATATGTCAGAGCTTTATTTGGTGATCACTAGGAAATGCATAGAGACATTTAAACCAAACTTGCTGGACATCGCTGATCTTTGTACAGCACTGCGGTATATGTCATAGCTATAAAAAATGCATAATAATAGTGTGTGACTGTGGATGGACATTAGAGTGTCAGCTCCTCTGTACAGAGACTGATGGGACTGGCTCAGCACTTTTCAGTAACCACCCGGCTATCATCAGGCTGGGCTTTGTGTAGAGAGATCAAACAAAACATTTATTCTTTGTATCTTTTCCATTTTTTTAGCGCACAATAAATTGCTCTCCTTTGCTTCGGAATAAAAGTGTAACAAGGCTGAAAGTCCCTCAAATATCCTTTATTTCCATACACTGGGAGCTCTGCACATTCTATTCCAAATCCAAACTTCGGGAAACATTCATCAAATTTGTGTTCTTCTTTAACAGACAGCGAAGACAAGGGAATATGAGGCTGTTCAGTATAATAGCAGTGTCTGCATTCATTCAAACATTCACTGAAAATGTGATTTGGAATCATTAAGCTAATATTTAGTTGTATGATTTCTGCACATCTGTGTTGTACGGAGTGCACCAACCTCTATCACCTGTGCACAGGTATTCCAGCCCAGGCTGATGTATAAGGGGGGGATATGATCACCCTATATAAATATATAAACAGTCCATATAGAGAACTCTCTTCCCCATTATTCACTGTAAGATCATTACAAAGCACAAGGGGGCGCTCTTTGCATCTGCAGGAAAAGAAGTTTAAGCTCCGGATAAGGAAGGGATTCTTCACTGTAAGGTCTGTGAAAATGTGGAATCGCCTCCCTCAGGAGGTTAATTAAACTCTAGTGCCCCAGATATCTCAAACAGGAGGATTCCCAGAGAACCCTGTGAAACCCCTGTGAATCCTCCTGTTATAATCTCCTCGATCTTCCGATGGTTTCGCAATATCGGTTCGCCGAAATTTTGGGGAACCATCGGAAGTTCGAGGAAATTTTTGTGAGAATACCAGAGGCATTCCTACGCTCATCCCTACTGGTAGGACTACGGCTCTCATAATGGACAAGGATCAGCCCCATGGGCAATAAAAAGGACCTCTAACCCTGGAGTCTATATACAAACCCTATATACAACCTGCATGGTTAGCCTCAAATGTGTTATGTTTGAAGCCTGGCCAATAGCCTTGGCTAACTATTAATTACTTTTTGTATATTTCTCATGCACTGCCTTGAAGAATGATGCTGGATTCTGCATTTTACTTTTGTAAAACTTTCATAAAAACTTACTGAAAAAACTGACTGAGTAATATTATATGCTGACCAAGCATATTAGTTACTGACTGTTACCAGTCCCTGGGCCTGGTGGTTGCCAGTATGTGCAATAAATGCCAGGTTTTTTTTTTACTGTTAATGGGAACTATGCTTAAATTATTACACTGCATTGACTACACTGAGTGATTCCGCTAGTTACAAAACATGGGACATATTACAAAGGCACTGGGCAGTTGAGGAATAATAGGACAATGATGGAAACCAGGTACATCCTAAGGAGAAGGGGGCAGTGCATGTAAACCTGCAGTGATCCATAGCACTTTAATATGCGCTCAGGAGCAGCAAACTGCACAAGCTGACATCTGAAAGCAACTTTACGGACTCCTAGGGTAAGTTCAGATGGTGCTGAGAACAGCGGTGTCCAAGGGAGTTCTCCGGTGGCTGGCACCCTGCCAATGTCTTAGTAGCCCCAACTGTTATTCTTTATAACCCAATGTTGGAACATCCGACATTATTAGGCTGCTCATTACTCCTTGCTATTCTACGAACCCAAATCTCCCTACAATCTATTATGAATGCTGCAACCAGACTCATCCTTCCTTCCCTCTTACCTACCCCCATACACAGCCTGCCCACCTACCTACCCCATACACAGCCGCTCCAAGACTTTTGTAGAGCTGCCCCAACTCTCTGGAATGGTCTCCTCGTCCTATTCGGCTTCTTCTGTCTCCTAAACCCTCACTACTCCCCACCATTCCATATCCCCCTCCTATTGTGCGATACTTCTTGTATTTAATGTACAGCGCTGCGTGATATGTTGGTGCTATATAGTGTTTAATAATATTAATTATACCCCCCTCCTCATTCTTTATAGACAACCATGGCTGAGATGATACATATAATGCCCTGACTACGGGCGCTGCTTCATGCATATGGTGGTATAGCACCGCAACCACACCACCGGTCCTAACCGACCTGTCACCCATTCCGTTTCAAAAATACAAAGAAACAACAAAGTATCATTTTTTTTTCTTTATTTTCATATAAAACAAACACACAGAGTAATCTGATTATAACAAAATCTGACAGTAAACTATGTGAAATATTTTTTTGTGCAGAAAACAAAATTTTCATGACATGGATTTGGGTTTTTCCCGTGACAATTTCTGTTTGTTTTTCAAAGGTAAATGTTCAAAGTCAGCAAAGTTTTGGCAGAACAATCACAAGGTGCTCCATGCTGCACCGATGGAGCCCACCACAAAACCTGAAGTGTGATGGGCGTAGGACACACCCCCTGTCTCCCCCAATAAGCAGGCTGAGTATGGTCATGTGGTGGGCGTGTCTAACTCTATGTCAATATTGACTTTCTAAACGTCAACATGGGCATAAGGATAGGCAACCCCATGTGACAATACTCTGACCTGGTGATTGGTTGCTTACTTTGCACTGGGCACCATATGTTGCCTGCTGTATAGGCAATCCTGTCACAAACCTGATTAACCAAAAAAGGATGGAAAAATTGAAAAAAAAATCAGCAAGATCAGAAAATTTCAGTAGATCATACAAGTATCTGACAAGTTTTGGAGATCTTCTAATTGATTTATATTTAATCTACTTTCAATTTATTATTTATTAACAGACAGACTAATTATGAATCCAGTGATCAATTAAATTTGAATAACACATAGGGCCGCCATCCGGAGGGGCGGTACTTCTGGGCCCCAAAAGAATAATGACCTTTCACAATGCAGGACCTTTTTAAACTTGAAGGAGAGGGGCCCAGAAATTTCTGATGCCCATCTGGATAGATGATTATTCATAGACTGATCAAATTAATTTGTGTGGCTCAGCTTTATTGATTGGACTAATTGCTGTGGATTGGTCAATAATAAACGAATAATGGTATTCCAATAACCCGACTCTCTCCTGTACAATCTAATATGAATTCTGCAGCCAGACTCATCCAGCCTTCCCACCACTCCAGGACTTTTCTAGAGCTGCCCCGACTCTCTGGAATGGTCTCCTCATCCTATTCGGCTTGCTCCTACTTTCTGCTCATTTAATAGAGCCCTCAAAAGCTTGGCTCTACATCTGATCACTATGGAGGAAGTTCACAGACGTATCATTATATTCTAGTTGTATCGCCCATGGTCAGTCTGGGCATTCCCTCAGCATGGGGTCCATTACAGACATTAGCGGGCAGTCTCCTAATATTGATGTTTTTGGGGTATATTGGGTAATGATATAACGGAATCTTTTGGTGATCCTATTAATAAATGGCCAGGTTGGACTCCCATGGCTACCATGGTTTCCCATATTATAAGCCACCTGCTGTCTTTACAGCCTAGGACAACAATGGCGACTTTGGGTAGAAGCGAACGTAAAAGACATTGAAAGAAAAATCAGAGCATACACGCATATCAAAATGTCCAGTAGTGGACCTGGAAGATTCCCACCAGGGAATGTTTGAGAGAATGTCAGATTCCCTGTTTATGGGGCAGCATGGTGGCTCAGTGGTTAGCACTCTGGCCAGCGCTGGGTCCCAGGTTTGAATTTGGGCCAGGACACTATCTGCATGGAGTTTGCAGGTTCTCCCCATGTTTTTTGGGTTTCCTCTGGGTACTCGGGTTTCCTCCCATATTCCAAAAACATGCAGTTAGGTTAATTGGTTTCCCCCTAAAAAGTGACATTAGACTGTATGACATATCACTATGGTAGGTACATTAGATTGTGAGCTATTTGAGGGACAGCTAGTGACATGACTATGATCTTTGTACAGCACTGCGTATTATGGTGGCGCTATATATTCTGTGTAATAATTGACACCCCTACTAGGAAAAGCCTTTCTTGACCTTTTTAACATAGGGGAACCCTTGAAATAACTTTCTGGTCTCAGGGTACCCCGCCTATAATTAATATATGCACAGCTCACAGTACCTTAGTGTGGTGATTAGTGGGAAGAATTCCTCTTACAGTGCTGGCCAGTGGGAAGAATGTCACCCTTACACATAGCCAAAAACATCATTGGTGTCACTAATACTGACCTGAGAGGCACAAACTGCTCATTGCTCAAGAAACCTCTAGCGCCCCCGGGGGGAACTGTCAGGTCACAGTTAGCTGGACTTGTTCTTTTAATGTTGAAATTGTTTCATAGGTTTCCATGCCGCTTCACTAGTTCTGCTGACTAACGGCCGGCAGATTTACAATGAGCTGGATAAATCTTTTACAGACTCATTGCTCATTTTACTGCATGTTAATCTCATTACGCTCACTTCTGAATTATCTTTAGACGAAGCCTCCACTTTTCATTCCATTCACAATTTTATTGTCATTTTTTCCAAATGATTTTCCACTTGTTATTACAAAACCTCTAAAAACAGACTGAAAAACAGATTATAAAATGTAATGAAAACGGACTATACTTTTACTAAACTGTAATGTAAGGGAAAGAAATGTGTTGCATTAAAAGTGCAGAATAAAACGGTGTAAAATCAGAAATGCAGAAGGAATGAAGCAGGTTTATACTTGTGTGCAATAGCATGGATTTCGTTAGTTGATCACTAACTATGGTCAATGATAAGCGGCAGAGAACCCCCGGGTTTGAGCTCTCAGTCAGGGTAATGTGCACAGGTGTGCTCGTGAGTACGGCTACGTACACACGTCAGATTATTCTTGTCTGATAATCGGCTGAGACCGAACGAGAATCTGGCGTGTGTACAGCGTTCGTGGATCCGCCCTAGCGGATTGAGGAATGATCGTAATGGAAGAAAAGGGGGGAGAGCGGAGCAGGGTGGCGCTCCGTTGTTCTCCCCCCTTCCCTCTCCATAGAGCAGAATGGTGCTGTATGTACAGAGCTCGTTCATGCACCATGCAGTCTGTCGTCGTTGGAAAGGATTGGGAAAGATCCTTTCCAACGACATTTATTGCACGTGTGTACCCAGACTGAACTTTCATGATCTGAGCAATCCAATCTAATAGGATTGTCACCGTCCCATCAGGATGTGATAATGAGCTCAACAGAACTAATTGCTGCTTCTTTTTTTTACCAATCACGCCAAAAATATTGCCACCCTAGACAAACATCCCAGGCTAAATACATTCCCCCTTTTCAACAGCATGCCTGTCAGCCATACCCTGTGGAGGCAGCCATGTTGGTGGGCTGGACTGATATTTCAGTAAATGCAGCATATCAAATTGCAAGGAACGTCATTGAGGTACATGGTGCAGAGCGCCTCGCTGCTAAAAGATGCCATCATAGAGAACGGATGGAGTTTTCGATGCATAAAAATGGCTGCCAGCACTCTGTATGGATGATAGGGCCACTTTAGGATCTCTGATCTGTCAACAGAAACGGCTTATTTCTTCTCACAGCTTTCGTCCTACCTTCCTCGTGTTCCTAGTCTCTTCCTTTTCCCTAAGCATCCATTAGGAAAAAAGATTTATTGTGTCTCAGGATTTGATTGGAAATTAAAAGCTTACCATTGTAAGCAATCACAGAATGACCTTTGCACTTTCAGAAATGGCCGTGACTTTCTGAAAAAGGTCTAAAAAAATAAGTTTACTTTTTGGACTAAAGGGAGCATCTGGACAAGCACAAGGGAGAAAGCGATACTAAATGAGAAAAGCATGATGGGAATTGTGAACAATCCCGAAAAAAACGAACATTATATAACTAACGAAGGGCAGAGGGAAGCAAAACAAGAAATCGGTTTGACCTGCCTGCGAGGGAGGAGGAACGAACTGCCTGTTGGCATATTTACAGCAATTTAGCTGAAATGTCCTCTTCTTGAGTCAGGCAGCAGGTGCCCTCTCCGATTAGATGGAGACAGACTAATGGATAATCCCCTGGCTCTCTTCCTTGGAGCTTCATTAGGGAGTATAGGCTGGTGGAGGTTGGAAGGGATTCATGACATCATACTCAGCAGGGTAAGAGTCAGCTTCCATCTCTGACAGCAGCTCCAGAGCCTGCTCCTCCTCCTCTGTAGGATAATGGCGCAGGAGATTTGCCGCAGTGGCCAAGATGGATGCCCCGCCAGCTCCGGCCACCAGGTAGAAACTAACGGCAAAGGTGACGTAGACTTGGGAGCCATGGTACTGCTTGTGCTGCTGCTGAAGGGCAAGTATAAGTTCCGAGGCCCAGTAGCAAAAGCCGATCACTGTAGCACATTGCAAAACTGTGAAAATAAAAACAGAGATGAAAGGAACATCAATTTTACATTACATTTTTGGGTCGGTCATAGTAGACCGTGTTCTCCCCAGAAATTTTTTTAATCTGGGTGAGTAAAAGCTATACGTGGGTGGTGGCCCCTGTATTGTGATCCAACTTTTTAGCAACCATCCAAAAACAGCCGGGTGGATAATGAAAACGTGCTGCTCCCGGCTAAAAGGGGCTGGGGAGAACACTGAAATATAAGTACAACTGCGGTGGTCTCCCCAGCCCCTTTTAGCAGGGCGCACAACCCAGCACTTTGTAGCGACATGCGCTTCCTCCGCACTGGTACAAAGTAAGTAATCAGGATAGCGCAGGACTGGATCAAGGGCTCTGCAGAAGTGGAGCAGCCCAAAGCCTCTTGGGATACATGACATACGTATTCCTGGAGGCTTTGCGCTCCAATTCAATTCTTACTGCCAAGGTGGTAAAAACAGAAGAGGAGGGGCTTCCCCTTTTTTTAAAAAAAAAAAAAAATCTGGCCAGAGGGCAGATTTAGTGAAGGGGAGGCTGGAGGGCAGATTTAATGAAGGGGAGGCTGGAGGGCCAATTTATTGAAGGGGAGGCTGGAGGGCCAATTTATTGAAGGGGAGGCTGGAGGGTAGATTTAACGAAGCGGAGGCTAGAGGGGAGATTTAACATTTGCAGTGCAGTGCAAATTGGAGTGTATCTATACAAGGTGCCCTATGATTATGTTTTGAAGGTAAAAGGTTTCATAATATTATGAAATGTGATCTGAACTATCTAAAGAAAACAGATACCAGCAGAACCTGTTGGAAGGGACGTTGTATTTGTTTGATTTGCTCCTTGAGCACTTTTTACAACCTTCAAAACAATGTGTGCAAATATACTTTAGAAGTTGTTAAAAAAAAATTTTATAATGTATAAAAGCCCAAAATAAAAATGTAATATCATGCAGCTTGGCGGTTCTTAGGGAAGGTTCTGACCTGCTTCAGGATCAAGCTCCTTGCACCACAGAACTGCTTCTTGAACAACCACTGTCTGTATATTTCAGTGAGCTGTCAAAGATCTTTACAAGACATTGATTGGATATTATACACATCACAGAACTCACTTGTAAGTAGCTCAGGATCTTCTGCACCCAGCACATCGGCTACCCCCAACTCCTGACGTTTGCAGGTCCCTCCGTGGATATGAAGCCAGGCGGGTTCTGCCAGAGCGGTGCACAGGGCAGTGATGGACAAGGCGCCAGGCAGAGCTGATGCCAGGCTTCTCTCTGGCTGCTTGGGAAGGGCATGGGTTCCATGGCCTCTTCTCCTGGGCATGGAAGAACCTCCGGACCCGCCGGGAGCAAACATCTCAAATGCTGAGGAGAGTTTTCACTCTGTGGACGGAAAAAAGCAAACATGGTTTTTCAGAATGTGTTCGTTTTAGTACAGTACATGACATTTCAGAGTCTTGGCATAGTTGTGGCGACATGCATGAACTCCAGAGCACACGTGTGGGAGTTATATCATGCACGCCGCCCAACCAATGATGACACCAACTGAAGAAATAGGCTGGGTGAATGAATACATTTATGGTATGTTTTAAGTCATTTTTAAAAAAAAGGGGGAAAAATTAAAATCACAGCAAAGTCTGTTTATTTTTTCGTTTCCTCTCTTCCCTTAGATTAAAGTACTTTTGAACTGGTGGGCCACTTGCTGTGAAAAAATATATTCTGCATTACTGTTGGCCACCAGTAGATGGTGCTGTGTCCTCATTTCTTTTATAAGAAGAGATTGTTATACACTTTACATGAGGACACAGCAACATCTAGTGGTGTGACCCAAGTATAATACATATTTATTTTTCTAATGCCATTTTCAAGGTAAAAAAATGAAGTGATCAGAAGGGGACAATGAATGGCACATGAGTGATCAGAAGGGGACAATCAATGGCACATGAGTGATTTTCAACAATAAACGTGTACTGTAGTCCCCTATTATAAGACAGTGCCTTATCATAGGGGAAACAGGGTATGACTGCACAATGTATGAACGAGTGATGTACATAGAGCGCCGATCTGCTCTATAGAGAGGGAAGGGGGAGAGCGACGGAGCGGCACCCTGCTGCGCACTCTTCCATTACGATCGTTTGTCGTCCATCGTCCGTGGATCCGCCAGGACGGTCGTTTGGACGATGGACGTCAGGCACTGTACACAAGCAAGATTCTTGGCCCTGAGCCAATTATCGGACAAGAAGCATTGGACGTGTGTATGTAGCCTAAATGTTGCTTTATATAGATCGGTCTGTCATTGTCCTTCACTATGGAGAATGACATTTCTGCAGAAGACTGACAATAACAAGGAAGAAACTGCTACACATTCTTGTATGGTTCGGTGTTTTCAGTGCAAACATCTGTATGAGGATCCCAGCAATACACTTAAATAGGAAATAAATGAGCAGGCAGAAATTTAGGCAGAAATTTGTATTGCACAGCTGAGGTCCCCCACGTGTATTTGTCTGACTGTTTGCTAATATATGCTGTATCTCAGATTGCCTCAGGAATGGCCATACACATGCATGGAAGTTACGTTATTTTGGGCCGACTAATTGGGATAAGCCTGGAATAAAACCGGGTGAAGATGATGGCACCTGTGATGGAACAAGGATTGATACAGGTAACTTTATTTTATTGCACAAAATACATAGCTTGTAACTTCAGCAATAAACAACTGGCCTGACTGCATTTTTTAATGTTTAGTTTCACTTTAGGTAATTACTGGAGAAACAGTCCGGTGAAAGTTTAGCTAAACCCCGCAAACTCTGCAGCCAATGTGATTACACACCACAAGGGAAGACAATCAGAAAGCACTTTAGGAGAGATCCATGATTACTTTTGTGCAGGACTGTATAAGAACAGGAGTTGCACTCCTAATCCAGCATATTATTATTATTATTATTATTAGACAGGCAGCATGAGACCTTATCCAGGACTGAGGGAGACAGGTCAGGGGAGGACAGATAGATCTGAGTGTCATCAGCATACATAGGGAGCACAGACACCTATTGCCCCTGATAGTGAAATGCTAAATGGATACAACCGGTAATGGATCTGGTCCAGTATTGAAAACAATTGCCAACTAATAGCAAAATATTTAAAAAAAAAAAATCCATTCCAGGTTTGCTGGATCACCCAGGTTCTCCCATAATAGGTCTATCTTCTCCAGAGCTTTAATACATCAGGGACACTGTAGGTCCTTGTGCACTTATTGGTATTAATAAAAACAATAGACAGTGGTGATCAGAACTCTATCCAATAACAAGTTTCTTATCACCAATTTAGGGTAACTACGACATCTCTATTCTCCACTTTTAGAACTCACCAGGAACCAAGCCCATTCCCATTATTTTTATTAAACAGTATTTATATAGCGCCAACATATTGTGCAGCGCTGTACATTAAATAGGACAGATACAGCCAGTGACACAGGAAGAGGAGAGGACCCTGGCCCGAAGAGCTTACAATCTAAGAGATGGGGGAAGTATCAAACAATAGGAGGGGAGATGTCAATCTGTAAATCCTAAATTGGTGATCAGGTTTTAAAAATGAGAAACAAATAAAAGGAGAACAAATTCTGTTCTCTTTTAGATACATAGCCCCGCATGCATGTAAGTATGGGAAATAAAGGATGTTGGAAAACATTTGTTGTTCATCAGTTGTTGTAACGCACTGACTCACTAAATTGTATTTCCACACAGGAATGCAGACGTGACGAATGACATTTATACAGAAAAACCACACGAAGATAAATAGTTGGTATCACCGGGGTAAAATTGGGGCTTCTGTACGTCTGAGAATGTATAGAAAACGTCCAATCATCAGATGAATGGTTTATCTATTTAAATGAAACTTTCTTGATGTAATAACAAATATAACACACTGCCAAGCCACTGATTTATAACAAAGCACCGGAGAGGGCTGCATGAAAAAAAGAAAAAGGGTCGTGTGCTTTTTAGGGAATGTTTGCACCCCGTTGTTTTCTTTAAAGCCATGGTGTTCTCTCAAGTGAATGGGAAAGGTTGGAAATCATTTTTTGAATGTGGCGACAATTCAGGGCGCACTTCCTATCATTTTGGCTACACAGCTGTTTGGACATTTGTGTCGCAGCTGAAAAAGCAGCCACATGAAAGTCTGGGTACCCACAATGCAGTTTGCCGCGCACCACGAAGCAGCAAGCGGTAAGTTCTTAGCCAACCCTAGGGGCGAGTACTTAGCCAAAACCAGCGGCAAGGGCTTGGACAACCCCAGGGGCAAGCGCTTAGCTAACCCTAGCTAACCCCAGGGGCAAGCGCTTAGCTAACCCTAGCTAACCCCAGGGGCAAGCGCTTAGCTAAC
>NC_092859.1:157839287-157848180 GCF_032062135.1 Pyxicephalus adspersus
GCACAGGTGAGTATAAATAAAATTAAAAAATCCCCCCTAGCCGGTCTCTTCGCTCCTCCAATGACTTCCTCACTCATATCCTCCTCACACGCATGGCTCCAAGACTTTTCTAGAGCTGCCCCATCTCTTTGGAATGCTCTCCTCCTACTATTCAGCTTGCTCCTACTTTCTGCTCATTTAATAGAGCCCTCAAAGCCCAACGCTTCCACCTCACCTACCCGTGTTATTCTGTCTCCTAAACCCTCATTACTTCCCACCATTCCATATCCCCCTCCTATTGTGTGATACATCCCCCACCTCCTAGATTGTAAGCTCTTCTGGTCAGGGTCCTCTCCTCCTCCTGTGTCACTGTCTGTATTAGTCTGTCATTTGCAACCCCGATATAATGTACAGCGCTGCGTAATATGTTGGTGCTATATAAATTCTCTTTAATAATAACTGTACACAGCAATAAATGCGAGGGGGAACTTGCCCCCCCCCCCCTTTAAAAAATTCTTTCTTATTTAAGCACTTTTAAGGTTTTAGAGGAAAATGTAAAAACTTTGTAGAGAATTATAGATCAGCTTCACATTTACTACTTTATGTAAATAAACAAGACACAAAACAAAGGATAAAAAAACAGGGAATCTGACATTCCCCCAAACATTCCCTGGTGGGAATTTTTGCTAATAAAACAAATAGACCCGGAAGATTCCGAATAGGGAACATTTGAGGGAATGTCAGATTCCCTGTTATATATATAGAACCCATGGGGCAGCACTCTGCCCTAGGTCCAAGTTGGAATTTCAGCCAGGACTCTATCTGCATGGAGTTTGTAGGTTCTCCCCATGTTTGTGTGGGTTTCCTCCGGGTACTCTGGTTTGCTCCCACATTCCAAAAACATGCAGTTAGGTTAATTTGTTTCCCCAAAATTGTCCTTAGACCATAATAATGACATATGACTATGCGGGGGACATTAAATTGTGAGCTCTTTCCCGTTTATAAGAATGAGGGCAGAGAGGAGGGGTATACCTAGGGGAATGGGGGTTGCGTGGAGGGGTATAAATAGGGGAATGGGGGCAGAATAGAGGGAGTATAAATAGGGGAATGGGGGCAGAATAGAGGGGGTATAAACAGGGGAATGGGGGCAGAATAGAGAGGGTACATATAGGGGAATGGGGGCAGAATAGAGGCGGTATAAATAGGGGAATGGGGGCAGAATAGAGGCGGTATAAATAGGGGAATGGGGGCAGAATAGAGGCTAGAAGTCATGTGACCTCCACCTCTCCTCCCATAGGTGGGATCCAGGATGAAGGACGCACTCACCCTGCTGACTCGCGTTACCGCCCACCCCAACTCCCGCTGCTGGTTCCTGGCATGGGACCCATCTGGAACGCTTCTGGCTTCGTGCGGCGGAGATAAAATCATCCGCATCTGGGGCAAAGAAGGCGAGTATATTACCTGTGACTAAGATAACGGGGTCACCATAGTGGGGTAACAATCCGCATCTTACAATTGGACGTCTGCAGTGCCAATCATTGGATAACTGACAACCGGCCCACCAATGCATGTGTTGCGTTGTTTTTCCATTTCACACGGCTGTGAACGAGCCCTCGGCCCATATTTCTTGTGTCATTCTGATCCTTCTGGTGTCTTATTAATGAAAGCCAGCAGATAATCGGGGGTATTTATTCCAGAAAATGACTTTTTTTACCCCCCGCCCTGTACCCGGACTGCAGCGGCTTCTATTGTTTATCCACACAAATCATTTTGCTGCTTCTTGTTCTGCAGATGGTTCCTGGGTGTGCAAGTCAGTCCTCAGTGAAGGGCACCAGCGCACTGTAAGGAAAGTGGCATGGTCACCCTGCGGTAACTACCTGGCTTCTGCCAGTTTTGATGCCACCACCTGCATCTGGATGAAGAAGAAAGAGGATTTTGAGGTGGGTATAGGTCGGGGTAAAGAACGGGGAACATTAATAAAACCCAGGAGTGTTGTCATGTTTTAATAATCCTCCCTTCTTTCTAGGTGGTTACCACCCTGGAGGGGCACGAAAATGAGGTCAAGTCCGTGGCCTGGGCACCTTCTGGAAACCTTCTGGCCACATGTAGCCGGGACAAGAGCGTCTGGGTGTGGGAAGGTGAGCTGATCATGTGACAAGTGGACCTGTTGTTTAAGATATCAGTGTTTTCCCCGGCCCCTTTTAGCTGGGCGCACCACCTGGCACATTTCCCTATCCACCCTGGTTGTTTTTGGGTGAATGCTGAAGAGTTGGGTCACAATACAGGGGCTGCCACAACCCTTCAGTAACTCAACCCAAAAACATTCAGGTATAAATGAAAAGTGCCGGGTGGTTCACCCAGCTAAAAGGGGCCGGGGAAAACACTGATGCACAAAAATGTAGTCAACATGGCCGTGCAGGCGGTGACAGACTGGGTTCAGGATTTCTGACATTTCTGTGTACCTGAACTCAAGGGCAGGTCAGACCAGCTTCAGGACTGAGCGGTCCCATGAGGCTCCTTGCCAGCCACTAGGCCACTCATAGGGCAGTGCTGGTTTCTTACTAAATGCACATTTGACAACTAGTCGCAGTGGTACCACCCACTGTCAGCGCCATTCATTCTCTCGGGGGCTTTAGGTAGACTTTCCTTAGTGGCAGCAGTTTCCTGACATGTGGAAGCAGTAACCTCATTGCAACCTCACCGCCAGTGTGACCAGGGCCTAAAGTTATTAATCTTCTACAGTATTTATAAAGCACCAACATATTAGGAAGCGCTTTAAATTAAATAGGGGGTGCAAAAGACAAACAGATACAGACAGTGACATAGGAGGAGGAGAGGACCCTGCCTAAAGAGCTTATAATATAAGGTGTGGGGGAAGTGGCACACAATAGGAGGAATGTTCTCTCTGCAACTGACGCGTTTCGCGGCAGCAGCCACTTCTTCAGGGGATTTGATAGCAGAACAACAAAGCAAACAAACAGATATCCAAAGTACCAAGGTGATGTTAAAACCCGGGTCAGTCCCACACTGCATGCAAGGCTGGTATTATGGAGAAGACTGGATTAGTGTCAGTGGTATCAGGTGAAGGTAATGTCTCCCAAATATCACCAGTACCCTTTTCAAGGGTCCGTGAATCAAAGGTTGTTTGATATGCACACTTCAGCCTGGTCCCACCGCCCACCCAGCAAACAAGCAAGCCAGCCATATATCAGTATATATGTATATATATCTCAAAGTAAGGAGAGGGAAAGCAGGGTTTTTTTGTGACATATCAAAATATATATTGTGCTTAGAACAAATAATAGACAATGTAACTTTTTAGACAATAATAAATTACAATCATAAAATTTGGTTGTGATCGGTCTTTCCCTTTACCATCATGAGATATGAGACCATATAGCTAGACACAGATATTCCCTGAGTGATTTAAAGGAGAACATCCCTTATCCCGACACGTTTTGCTGACTGGCTCGGTCTGTACAGTTTATCGTAACCATTCCCTTGTCATCCTTCATGTTTGAACCGGCCATTTGGAACGCTAGTAACCCTTTAATGAGTACCCTCTACCCAAGGAAGACACATTATATAAATGGCCTCTAATAAAGCCAGTCAGCGAAACGCATCGGTTAAAGGGATGTTCTCCTTTATATCACTCAGGGAATATCTGTGTCTAGCTATATGGTCTGTACTGGGTTCTTCTGAGCTCCATGTTATATGTGAATGGTTTTCCATGAGTTCTATGTACTGTGTTGTACTGTTCTGTGTATGCTCTGTGCTCTTTGAGCAGTATATGCGCTGTGTATGCTCTGTATTGTATACTGTATAGGGATCCTACCTCACCCCCTCCTCTTCCCTGGAATACAATCTAGCTACATGTGAAAGTCGCAATTCCTCATATATCTGTAAAGGTGAATTGTTTTGTACACATTGTTTCACGTTCAGCCTACCTCCTAATTACCATCCCACATGGAGGCTCCACTTGCGGCCTGGTAGAGGCAGCAGCAGGACATGATTTAATAGAGGAATATACTGACCTCAACCTCCCGGGTCTCTGGCTACTCTCGGTGGTAAACATTGAATAAAGCAAAAACCTAGAGTCAGCACGGTGGCTCAGGGGTTAGCACTCCGGCCTTTGCAGCGCTAGGTCCCAGGTTTGATCCCCAGCCAGGACACTATCTGCATGGAGTTTGCAGGTTCTCCCCGTGTCTGCGTGGGTTTCCTCAGGGTACTCCGGTTTCCTCCCACATCCCAAAAACATGCAGTTAGGTTAATTGGCTTCTCCCTAACAATTGACCTTAGACTACATTATTCACATATGACTATGGTAGGGACATTAGATTGTGAGCTCCTTTGAGGGACAGTTAGTGACACGACTATGGACTTTGTACAGCGCTGCGTAATATGATGGCGCTATGTAAATACTGTATATTAATAATAATAATTAGAGTCTATTGTGGACCAAGAAAGAGTGTGACGTTAAATAAAAATAAAGAGTACTGGGTTCACTGTGAACATGACAACCAATCTTTACTGATAGAAATAAAATTCTAGGACGCTGCTGCTTTTGCCGGTCCTTACCTGTTGCAGGTGAGGCTGTTTGTGCTATAGGAATAAAATATTTCTGTCCTCTTTCTCCTCCTTCTTTCCTGAAGAAGCAGAGTTATCCTTAAAACGCTTTGAAAGGCTGTGGGGTATGCCCTTTGGGTTGGTAGCCCAGGCAGAAATATCCTATATGTTGCACATTTTTAAATATGTTTTAATGAAAATGTTTTTATATTAAATCCAATAAAGTGATATTTTTTTATACAAAGTTGTTGAGTTAAGGAATGTTGGCCCTAAAAGTCCCCTTACTGTGGTAACCCTCAGGTTCTCCTTTTTTTGACACTATGTATGTGGACTTTAATGTGTTTTTGTCTTTTGTCCAGTGGATGAAGAAGAAGAATACGAGTGTGTCAGCGTTCTGAATTCACACACACAAGATGTGAAACATGTGGCTTGGCACCCCCACCAGGAGGTAAGTCATAAACCATTCCTAAAATATAAATATATCTGGCATATATACCTTCCCACATTTCCCTTTTGTTTTATTTCCTGTTTTGGAAAGCTGTTGTCACAAACTCAGTCCGGTGTGAGCATTGCTTTGTTGGCATTCGGCCTGTCTGCAGTCTGCAGTGTAAGGAGCAGCATGCTTCATAGAGTGAGAACAAGAAAGGGCTAGCAGTTCTTATAGCAGTTGTACATATTAATGCTTTTTTTTTGCAAATCTAGGTTGGGAATTTCCTACAAAATAAATTTGGCTGCAGTTTATACATATTCTTATTTCTTGCTTTAGGCCCAGGTCACATGACCTTCTTGCCCTCTCTCTGATCAGAACAAGTGGAGGGGTGGGCAGGTGGGAGCAGTGTGACTGGTGGAGTCTACTGTCAATCAAACACTTACCTGCCTCATCAGGTTGTTCTGCTGGCGCCCTAAGCAGGTGAGAGCTTGATGGAGTAAGGAGAAGTCATTGACAGTGCCTATTCCTTCCATTACAATGGTATGGCAGGGCACTTTGCTCCCACTTACCACTGCCGTCCTTCTGATAAGGGCCGAGTAACCTGTGAATGACCCAGAATACCTGCACAGAAGGTGGCAACACTGCAGAAGTAGCTAAGACTGCAGATTGTTGCCATCATTAACAAGAAAATAGTAAGTTACTGTCAAAATGTAACAGGTACTCTAAATTAAAATTTACTATATTAATAAAAAAAAGGAAAAGGCCTGGAATGCTGGACAGATTTATTTTGGAGGGGTTACAGCCACCCTAAACTTATTCATGAGTTTTTTTTTCTGAATTATTGAATTCTGTTTATTTCAAAGATTTTTTCCTTTTTTAAGGTATTTAAAAAAAACGTAACAAACAGAAGTAAAATGGGGGGGGGGGCGCAATCGTTTAAAGGGACAACCCAAAGTGGTATAACAAATATAAAAAATATCAAATACCAATCACAATATATACACCAAAATCAAATAAAAGCCATTTAGCCTATTTGGATGCCATTACAATCCTTACAAAGCCATTTGAAGATAAGAAATTACAGCATTTAACAACCAGGAATATAAACTATACATCAAATCTATAGCTTAACTTTTGAGACCCCTAAATATTCTGGATGATATCTGACACCGTCCTCACTCTCAAAGGATGAAAATTTGTAACTTAACATACACATTTTAATCTTTCATACTAACAAACCATAGGTTTGATTTTCTAAGCAGCCTTATGGTTTTTTGGGCATCTTCAATCATTTTTACAAATTTCTAGAGTCCTACCTAGTAGGTTAGGTTGAAAAAAGACAAAGTCCATCAAGTTCAATCACTAGGGAAATAAACATATCCCAGATATAAAACCCTATAAGGCATAGCTGATCTAGAAGAAGGCAAAAAATCCCCGGGTACAATTTGCTTCAACAGGGGGAAAAAAAATCCTTCCTGATTCCATGAGGCAATTGGATGTTCCCTGGATCAGCAGTCTCTGTTATTTTTACTTTAAAGCCTTAATCCCCAGTTATATTCTGTGCTTCTAGAAATCATCCAGCTTTTTCATAAAGCAATCTATAGAACTTGCTGAAACTACTTCCTGAGGGAGCCGATTCCACATTTTCACAGCCCTTACAGTGAAGAATCCCTTCCTTATCCGGAGCTTAAACCTCTTTGCTCCACACGCAAAGAGCGCCCCCTTGTGCTTTGTAATGATCTTACAGTGAATAATGGGGAAGGGAGTTCTCTATATGGACCATTTATATATTTATACAGGGTGATCATATCCCCCCTTAAACGTCTCTTCTCAAGGGAGAATAAATTCAGTTCAGCTAATCTCTCCTCATAGCGGAGCTCCTCCATTCCTTTTATTAGTTTAGTTGCCCTTCTCTGCACTCTCTCCAATCCCACAATGTCCTTTTTGTGAACTGGTGCCCAAAACTGGACTGCATATTCCAGATGTGGTCTGACCAATGCTTTGTACAGGATTATGTCTCCATCTCTGCAGTCTATTCATCTTTTATCACAAGAAAGTACTTTACTAGCTTTATATATTGCAGCTTGGCATTGCATGCTGTTATTAAGTCTATGATCTACCAGAACCCCCAGATCCGTCTCCATTTCTGAGTCCCCCAAATGTATCCCCCCTAGACAGTATGAAGCATGGATGTTGTTACCCCCAAGTACATAACTTTACATTTATCTATAAAAATTTGTGTAGAATAAAATAGTTTTGGGTTCTTATAGTTGCCATAGGTATAGCATTGTATATATTGTACAAAATGACATCTCATTCACTTCTGTCCTCTTCCAGCTTTTAGCCTCCGCCAGCTATGACGACAGTGTTAAGTTGTACCGGGAGGAGGAAGATGACTGGGTGTGCTGTGCCACCCTGGAGGGCCACACGTCTACAGTCTGGAGCCTGGCTTTTGATCAGAATGGAGAGCAGCTGGCAACCTGCAGTGATGATAAAACAGTGCGCATATGGAGGCAGATCAAGACTGGAGAGGAGCAAGGTAAGATTTTAGGATAGTGACTTTCTAAAGAGCTTTGCACAGGGGACTGATAAGAGATGGACCTGGGACAAAGATTTAGTTGGTGATATTGTTTCCAAGGCAAACGTGTTCCCAAAACACACATTTTATTAATTTCCTGTAACACAAAAGCTTGAAATAAAAAACAAAGAATATTATATATATATATATATATATATATATACATAAAACGCTGTAATTGAAAAGTTTAGGGTCAGTTGGAAATATCTTTGCTTTTCATGAAAAGAAAAATAAGAATGAGTTTGCATTAAAAATGGGAATAAATGAATATGAAATAGTCATTGACAGTTATTTAAAATAATAGTTCATTGTACTTTGACAAAGAATCCTCTATTTGTAACAATTACAGCTTGGCAAACCTTGGGCATTCTTTCTGGTGAGATTTCACCCTATGCTTCTTTGGGCTCTTCCCACAAGTCGGGTTGTCTTGATGGGCACTTCTTATATACTTGTCGGTCAAGCTGCTCCCATAACAGTGTGATAGGATTGAGATCTGGGCACTGTGCTGGCCATTCTGTCCTACACAGAATCCCCGCTGTCTGCATAGTTTGGATCCTTAGGTCACTGTCCTGTTGTAGGACAGAACTGGTGTCAACTGTGCACAGGGTATGGCATGGTGGTGTAAAATGGACTGATAATTCTCCTTCTTCAATTACTCTGCATAAATCTCCCAATTTACCATCACCGAAGCAGCGCAGACCATCACATTTCCTCCCCTTGGTTTAACAGATGGCAATAGGCCCTCCAGCATCACAAAGGTTTTTTATCTGAAAGCCTCAAACTTGACTTTGTCTTTCCATAAGATTTTTTCCCAATCTCTCCTACAGGTCCCATTTAGTGAAGTTGCCAATTAAGTTGTTTTTGTCTCGAACTGTCAGTGATAGGAATACACTCCTTGCAGCAGACCTTGTAAAAGAGGAAGGGTGCTTGAAGTGAAAGCCATGGAAGATGCTGTGTAAAACTCACAAAGTCACCACACTCCAAAGTACAGGATTCTTGTTTTTTGTAAAAGCACTCTCATGTTGAAAAGTCAAAGTTTTGGGCCATGCATGGTCCCTTCCTCAAGGCAATATAGTGACTTAATAATGTAATTATGTTGCTTTGTGGAAGGGACCCTGCACAGCTATGAAACGTTGGCTTTTTCATGTGACAGAACTTTTACCTGTACTTTGGATTGTGCTAACTTTGTTTTTTTCTGTTCCTCAAACTCTTAAAACATTTATCCTCTTCCACAGTTGTGGATCAGGGACTTCCAGTGCTCTTTGTATTGCCATCAGAGCTATTTTCTGCTGCTCTGTAAAGGGAGAAGTACGCACCATTGTGGGAGATATCCAGGTTCT
>NC_092859.1:157848869-157878676 GCF_032062135.1 Pyxicephalus adspersus
TCTGGTGATTTTTAGTCAATAGTCCAACACACATTTGCTGAAGTAGGCTGGTTTTATTGCTTGTTTATTCAGTGTAACTGTGTATTGAGCTGTACTAAAACCAATGCAGAAGGCTTCTCTAATGATCAATTAACCTTTTACACCACCAGATATGCAGTAGTGAACGCAGCATTCCATTAGAACTGAACACTGATAAATGGCCTCCCTCTATTTATACAAATATTAATTACCAGGCATTTCCAGCTCCCATTATTAACATGATTTTGATTTTATATTTTTTGATAGACAAAGCAATTGTTTTCTTTCAAACATGAGAATATTTCTGTCTGACCTAAACTTTTCAATGGTGTTGTGTTTTTTTTCCATATTTTTTCTGTAGACGGAGGTAAAAGAGACCCCAGCTGGAAATGCGTATGCACACTGACGGGATATCATACAAGGACGGTCTATGACGTCAGTTGGTAAGCCCAGTATTAGTTTTTGGTACTCTGATGCTTTTTTACCTTTGGGTTGGTTCTTTACCCTTTTCTTCTTCGCTCCACACAGGAGTCACCTGACCGGTTCCCTTGCCACAGCCTGCGGCGACAATGCCATCCGGATTTTTGAAGAAGACCCAGGCTCTGATCCCACGCAGCCAACTTTCTCTCTTACAGCCCACATGCCACGTGCTCACTCCCAAGATGTCAACTGTATAGCGTGGCATCCCAAGGAGCCCAGTCTCCTGGCATCTTGTAGTGACGATGGTGAGATGGCGTTCTGGCAGTACCAGCGGCCAGAATAACCAATAGATCTAGTGATCAGCTAATTCTTTCACCCCCACCTTGTGGTTTTCTTTTTTGATCTTGATGCAGCCATCTTTTGTTTCAAAAGATTACTCTGTAGCACATTTCTAAGATCTAGCATGAAAACTGTGAAGCTGGACCAGAATTAAGCAGCAGCTGTATGCTTATTAAGAGCAGGTTTGCCTGAGAAAATTTATTTTTAACTCACGCTTTCTAAAAAAGGTTCTTCCTTGCGGATATCACATACTGCATTAAAGTTCTAAGTTTTACATGGTGTCACCTGCCCTCAAGTCTGTTTCTTTGACATAGGGAAAGCTTAGGACTGCTGGGCCCATTAGGTGGTTTGGCCTAACCAGACTTTGTAAGAAAGAATCAATGACATTTTTGATAATAAACAAAACATGTTGTAAAAACAATGAGAGATTTAAGTCTTGCTGCCTTCTACCCAGAACAGAGCTGGGTTGTGCTGATCATTAATAGAAATCTTTAGAGGTTGCTATAACAGAATAATATTCTGTTTAGTGATGTATTTATATCCAGAATATATGAAGTGTGTGAAACTAAAACATATCTATTACAATATACTGGTTTAATGTTAATAAAAAATTATTACCTTACCATATATATCTCCTAGAAATGTGTTGTGCTCAGACAGCTTCCCCATTCTTCTTATTCACTATAATTGCACAAGCAAAGCCGTCCAGAGGAAAAGGCCTCAATATTTATTCTCACAGCAACTTTGTATTTACTTCACCTCATCTGGTTTCTTCAACAACATACTGAAGGCAGGCATGGGCAAACTGCAGCCCGTTGGGTTTTTTATTCCGGCCCATCAAATATGGGTACATAATTGTCCACTGGCAATAAAAAGGGTGACCAATAACAGTTCTCACTGAAATTAGTGTAAGTTTTCATTTAATTTAGGGCTTTTACATCTAATTTTTATTATTTCATACAAATACTCCTTATCCATCTGACACTGGCCCAGCCCCTCTGTCAAGTTTTAAAACGCATTGTGGCCCCTAAACGAAAAAGTTAGCCCATCCCTATACTAAAAGAATATTATACACAGCAATGCAGGAAGCTCAAAGTTATTGGGAAAAGCCAGCAGGGTGCTATACATTGCTTGATAAAGATACCACCCCATTCCTCTCAAGAACTCATAGAAACAGTGGGCTGGATAGGTTAGTCAGTCTGAAACAGTGATTCTCAACCGGGGTTCCTCCGGCAGTTGCTAAGGGCTCCAATGAGTAAGTTGTGACTTTTGGGTCAATTTAAGTGACACCAATGATCTTGTGCTATCTGTAAGGGTGACATTTTCCCAACGGCCAGCAATGTAAGAAGCATTCATCTCATTAACCACCACACTAATATAATGTGAGATCCTGATTTAGTTATTGGAGGAGAGATTCCTTGAAGACCTGAAAGTTATTTCAAGAGTTCCCCTCTAGCTTATAAATTTAAGAAGGGCTGGTTTGGAGGAACGAGTCTGCTTACAAATAGAGTAACAGCAAGGTTGCAGTTATATTTTTATGACATTAAGTTGCCAAAAATATAAAAACACAAGAATACATTACTTACAAAAAAAAAAAAAGTTTATTTTAGACTCTTGCAGAAAAACAAATATGGCAAGAAAACAATTACAAACGTTTAGTAACATTACACTGTGCTACTCCATACATAGTTGCTGGTGTCACATTTAAAAAGCATCTATTTACAACAAATGATCTGTACTGTACCCACACAAGGTATTGGTATTTAACGATGAAGACTGAGGGATCGGCTGACATTTTACTCCCCCAGCACAAACAATTGAAGTTCTTAATCTGAGTCACTGTCGCTCTCTGCTTCTTTAACGTCTACACTGAACTTGTACTCCTGGTCACAGCCCATGTAAGCATCGCTCATAAAATACAGGGTGTAGTTATGGGCGCCAGTGGCTGGAGCTACAAAATCCAGTTTTACCTAAGGAGAGAAACAAAGCTGTGTTAAGACAACGTAAGCTCTAGATTTACTTTTAAAGCAGCAATAAAATACAGTTGTATACGATAGGAATTAAAAATGGAGTAAATGTACAGAATAAATGTGCTGCGGTAAAGCAAGCCAGCACAATGAGTTGCAGGGAAAAGTGCTGATACTGCAAGAGGAAGCCAGGCATGTGTACCATTCCTAAATAACCCTGTACTGTGAAAACAATGGGGAAGCGGCTTGGTATTTCTGACCTCCTTACAGTACCAGTTGTATGGCTGTATCAGTTCAATACTTTCTCAGTTACAGATCCAGAACAAGCAGGTGGATTATAAAGTAGAAACTCTTCATCTGCATTATTATGGATAAGGAATTTAGTTTTAAATTTAAAACTTTATTAAATACAGGATCCTGCCTAAAGCCTACATGCACTTTCCCACAATGTGACTCTCCTTGACCCTGCTTACACTAACTATCGAACATCCACGGCTTCGTACTTTCAGATATATTACCAAGGACTGCGGTGTTTGTTTACCATTCCTCCATTGCATTTATTTTTCTATCTGTGCAGTGCAGTCTCTATTGCTGCTTGGCTTCACTACAAAGTTACCGGTTGCTGCCCTTTGGATCTTGGCAAATCCAGAACTGTGGCAGTGAAAGGGGGGTTAAGTAAATGGGGAAAGAAAAGTTCACTTAGCTTTAATTTTGTTGAGAATTCTCATCCACTTACTGAGAAGCAAGTGAGAAATCCCACCAATGACAGGACCTTAAAAGGTAATTCTTCACTTCATATTCTGAAGACAAATGTAAAATTTCAGATTTCCCCGCACATTAAGTAGCAGAACTTCCCGTTTATAACGTGAAAATGCATGGAGTATCTGAAGAAATCTGATTTGACCCAAAGAAAGAATAGATAAATTGATTTTATAAACATAAAAAGGAGGACATTTCCAAGACTCACCTTAGCTTTCTGCTGTAATGTCAGCCTCTTGATGGAGATGAGGCTGTTGGATTTAGCATCTCCAATCACAACCCACCAGCCTTCTTCACGTTTCTTAAAAAAAAAAAAAAAAATAGATTACAACATTTTAAAATAATTTTTTGTAATAGGTTATTGTATACAAACCAAATATATGGAATTGAAAGTTCAGAGAGAACCTGAACTATTCCAGGTCACAAACTTTACTGGAGAGCTTGCATTCCCTGCTGTTCAGATTCCATTGGATCCTCTACCAAACACTTCCTAAATTCTCTGATTTTTAGTCTTGTCCCAGAGTTGCAGCTTACACAGGGTTAATAGCTCTACCCCATCCTCCACACACGATCAAGATTAACACAATATTGAAAAACTATTTTAAATCCACCACAAAATGGCCCAGAAGAAAGAAATGGAGGGTTCTGGACCCCAACCCAATGCAAACCTTCACTATATACCAGGGGTGTCAAATACACAGTGGGCCAAAATTAAAAATTTGGACAAAGTCACGGGCCAACCTTGATATTTATTGAAAAAATATCTACAATTGAGGAAGGTCGCTAATGAATGTCAACAGAGGAGGAGGGGGCGCTTGTGGGTCCTGATTAACATGCCAGTAGAGCATTCTGGGATTTGTAGTATTAGCAGTGTCTACTGGCAGGCCAGCTCTAGTAGACATTTGGTGTTTTCTCGTTTTCTTCTTTGACACCCCTGCTCTATACACAAAGTAGTTCATATTTGTTCTAAATCAAATTACTGCATTATAAAGCTATAAAGAATTCTCAGATAAAACATACCTGGGGGAATAAGGGAGCAATTACAGGACCTGTAACTTCCTCCTCTCGCTCCAGCTGCACAAGAACCACAACAGCACCACCACTAGAAAAAAAGAATAAAACAAACATTATATCTAATGCAGGTTAAATTATTACTTAATAGCATTACTTTCTGTTTATATATACAAATAAAACAACACTATGAATATATGCAATGGTTGCCCAAACAAACCAAATGTCTTGGATTATCTAAAATCGGATCGGCCAACATTTGTAACTGTTTGGGATTCATAAATCTTCAGGAACCTTGGACAGACCATTCATAGCTTGCCTTTTAATAGAAGCGTACCTGTGTAGTAAATGACTCACCTCTTTATAGAATCTTTTTCTGCCACCTCATAGGACAGCTCAATATTTGGATAGCGGTTACAGAATCTGGCCACATCCGCCATTTGGGCATCAGTGAGTTCCAGCAGCTCTGTGCGATCTTCATCCTCCATCTCCATGATATCAAACACGCTTTCCACTCCCTGTAAAAACAGCAGAATATAATTTGTCTATGTACTAGAATTGTGATCTCTGCATACTACAGTCTATTCTGCAAGTATTATTTGCACTTATCTGTGAATTCCTAGGGGCTGTTCACACCTGTAAACCCTGGTGTGTTGTATTGAAGAATGCTCAGCTGATTAGAACTGTTGCATCAAGGCAGCACACCTAATATAAATGGGCTGCCAACACATCAGAAGACAAAAGAAAGGATATGCCCTAGTTTTGTCTAACACACTGCATCACTACACGCAGTGGTGTGTTGAAGTTGCCCTAAAAAGTTGGGGTGCTGTCCAGAATGACTGGCACTGCCATGCCCAATAGCACCAGACCTCCACTGTGGGAATGCATAGCACAGCAGCAAACAGGTGTTAAATAGCCCCTAATGTACAGACTAAAAAATAACCATGTCTTAGTACCCAAACTGTACATACTTTGTACCATACTAGAGTTGTGTTCTGCAAGCATTGCTACTCGCCTTAACTGTACATTTCTTAAGGCAGATGTTTTCCTGCATCTGACATGAATTTGAAACACATGTCAAGCATAGGAAATCAAAATTCCATTGACTTTCATTTAGAACACCACATGGCACGTCAAAAGCTGTATTAACCCAGCCTTGGGATTCAGTGCATTGCTTTGGATGCAGCACGTCTTATTGAGGTGCATCTGAATTGCCAAGAAAAGGAAGTCAAATGCATGCTTTGCTTGACATTAAAATGCATTTGCCCATGGACACTTACCCTTAATGTGATGACTAGAACATAAATAACCATTTGTGGTACTCCTTGCATACTACAGACTGTTCTGAAAGCATAGCTCTTACCTTATCCGTGCATCTCTTGATATGCTCAGAAGTGAAGTGTGGCAACTGTTTCAGGTAAGAATCCTTAGACCACATAGCTTGTGTGACCATCTGTGCCAGTTCCATAGCAGCGAGAGCTGGACTGAGCCAGCCATTACTGGAGAGCACATCCACACATGCTTGGATAAGCCGGATTGCCTGGGAACAGAAAACAACAGTGAGTATCGGTCCCTAAAAACAGCATGTGATCAGTTAGAAATATGGCGGTGTTCATCTCTCACCTTACTAAGGATCTCCTCAGTGTCTGACTGGAGCTCTGCACTCAGCTGCATGCGGGAGAGGTGAGCCTGGAGCAGTAGGTTAGTCTTCACGTGGGGGTCATTGAATTTAGGATTGGTCAGTTTGTGGGGAACCTTCTGTGCCAGCTGGAGAATGATACATAATGTACATCAGGACAAGGAATCAATAAATAGCTTATCAGTTACTTAAATTTATTAACGACTGCAAAGACTTCTCTACCAGCTTCCTTTTACTGTAGTCTGTCATAAAGATGCATAGCTACTCGTATCAGAAAGTGTTGTTGCTTTTTATTTTGTTTTCAAATACAATTTTTTCCTAGATTTTAGAAAATTAAACAAAATGTGGCGGTAATATTGATCTACACCCATCGCAAGGCCTATTTCATTCAATTATTTTCCACTCACTATTTTGCAAAGTTTAGATGCTCCAAGCCTGGGGCAGTGTATGGTGGACATCCATTGGAGCCACCCATTTCTTCCACTATGGGAGTATTATATAGTAAAAAGAAGAATCTGACAGCTGCCGTATTTCAAGTCGTATTCAATTCCTACCTGGCGTAGCAGGTTGTCCTCCCGGTGGCGGATTGGTATACTTTCATACTCTGCAGCATTGGAGATGATTTCGATCAATCCTCGTACCTTGGTCTTGGCATTCAAAGACATACTGAAGAGTTCTGAGGAATAAATGGAAGGAATGAGAGCAAAGAACATAACGGTCTGGCTCAAACAGTGGTATCTGCAACTTGGTAACCCACAGCAACCAGATTTCATCTTTCATCAAACTGGAAAAGTTACCAGTTTTGGCAGATTGATGAGTTTACCTTGCTTTTATTAGGAAACAGCTTGAACTTACCAATGGTGGTGTAATTGATGTAATAATAGGCTGCAATCATGCCCAGATTAAGCGGTGCCACATCCATTTCATCTTCAATGCTGATACACTTGGACTGTTCTAGGTCACTGAGGGTATGTTCCACCAGCTCTGACAAATGATCCGACAGATGTCTATGGGAGACACCTAAAAGACAAGCAAATCATGTTATAAACCAACCCAAAAACTGCCAGACAGTACAGCAAAATAAAAGGGGGTTTCAAATGAAATATGTAGTACTTTACAATACAAAATTAGGAAATTCATTACATACCAGGTTGTACGTTTGTGACACTTTACTGTGCCAGTCAAGCCAACTTGGCACATCCATCTGACAAGCTTTATCATATTAGGGGATTATTCTTAATTATGGAGTGAAAACAATCAGTGAACAGAGAGAGCCTGGGTGGGCATGGATTACTTGTCACATGAATAAGGATTTCCTGGTGTGTGGCTGAACTTTTTCCTTTCCTGTTGACACAGGTCAGGGATTGACAAGCTGTGCAGTGTCAAAGGAAAGAAGTTTGCTTGTTCAAATCATGTTTGGGTGGGAGGTCTCTATCCTTACCCTGCAGATTGTAGTAGTTGGGGTTCTGTGTCATTCGTCTGTACAAGAATGTCCAGGTAAGATAATCCACAGCATCCTGTTTGTTTTCAACAGTCTTGGTGACAATTTCAGCATTAAAGTGGTCATGTAAGCAGTGATCCAAGTGAGATTCCACGGGCAGAGGCTCATACAAAAACTTCTTAAAGAAATCCTGGGAAACAGTTTAAACGTAATAGTAAGAACATATGAAAAAGTAATGGTATATAAATATATATTAAATACAGCATTGGTTCCTCATACTGTGCACGAATAACACCAGAATCTATGGCTGCAACTCTGATTCCCTTGACATACCATACTGCCTTTGGTCAAGAAAAATGTTTAATAAGATCAAAGCCTTTGCTTCTCTTGACGTACATATGTAAGAAAAATACCCAGACTCCCCATACCCTTGAAAAAGCAGCATTATTAACTGCAAAACGTGTCAAGTGGGAACAAGCTCATGTGGAGCCAATATGTACTAAGATTCACATTTTTCTGTGCTGGGTATTTTCAGTATTTAATGGCACATTAATGTGTTTTTAACTTTTTGTATGTATACATGTACTTTTTTTTAAATAAATAAAAAATGATTGTTTAATTATTTTTAAAGATGTTCCTTTAAAATGCCTGCTTCTCAAACAGCTAGGTTTGTAGTATTGGATAAGATGGAATAAATTACTGGTATTAGGATTTGTTATTTTACCTCAAGTAACAACATCCAAATTAAATTTCATTGATATCTTTACAATTAGCCAGATATCAACTCATTGTAAGCTGACCTTTGGCTCAGAAATACTTCCTCCCAACAATGAATTATATAATACAACTTTATCTAATGTATGAGGGAAGCAGAGATATAAAAAAAAACCCATTCAAAAAATCTCACCTTCTTTGACCCTTGACACATGATAACACATCGCCCCTCATCATCTTGCAAGGGCCTGTTGGCATACCCTACCATCTGAAGAACATCAAAGATGGGGTAATCTACATACCTGCAAAGTAAAATACAGCAATAAGATAAACAAATAAATAAAAGACAATTCCAATAACAAATATAAAAATTAAAGATACATACGCATGGATCTTTCCATTATAGTACTGAGTGTCCATGATGATGACAAGGTGAGCGGCAACGTTGAGACCCCAGCAAAGACTGCGAGAAGCTACTACTACTTGTACTGCTCCTGATAATTGGAAAAACAATGCACATCACGGTTATGTCAAGGAAGTCACAGGTAATGCAGAGAAAGACATGTAATACATATCTCCAAATCAAAACTACCTTATGAGAGAACCATAATCTAGCTCTGGGTGTCATACAAACCATGGATATAGGTTCTTGTTTAGTGTCTGTAGCATGTGTTGGGATTCTGCTTCCTTAGATATTCAGGAAACTATTTCATGTAAATCGCACCTATCCTATGCAGCCAACACCTTTGATAGGCCGGGTTTAAGGTCCTCCAGCCAAAGCTGATTTCTCCACAGCCATTTTTAGCCAGGTGGACCACCCGGCTCTTTCAGTATCCACCCGGCTGTTTTTGGGTGGTTACTGAAGAGTTGGGTCACAGTACAGAGGCCAACACCCACCTACACTTTTTTCCCACCCGGCTTAAAAAAATCTCTGGGTTGAGCACGGCAAGGAATCTCATTGGAATAGCAAAAGAAGGTTTTACCACTGTCTGGATACAGACATTGAATTGTACAGTGTAAAAGGGTAATTAGCTGATCAAAAACATTATAGGAGAAGAGGAGTATTTATTTTATTCCTTACATCATCTTATTGTGAGCCTTTGTCAAGTTGATTTCTGTAACTTTTACCAAGTAATCTTGTTTCTCCTATGTAATCAATAATAAATGTGATGGATTCTGAAAAAACATTTGTGAGGACATTTGCACTATAACTATCCTAATAGGAGGCAGGGACTTGGTTTGTATCAGAGCAATATAAACAACAGAAGCAGTAAAACCTGTAGAAAAGGTTAGTTCTCTTTATATAGCCCACACAAGATACTACTATAAAGTGTACAAAGCTAAGAAGGAAAAATCCAAACCATTTGGATTTGCAGTTAAGATGTTGCTTTCCTGTACTTTTTCCCCACATCATACATTGTTGGTCTTCAATAAGCCTATTTTCCCAAGTAGTTGTGTTCCCCCAGATAAAAGAAATACAGTTAGGTAATGTATGATATTCTCGAGAAGAAAAAGTCAGTATGTGCTTACCTGAATTGAAAAGCTGCTCAACAATTCGCCTCTCCAACGATGACAGACCCTCATGGAGATAACCCACGCCATTCAGAAGGGTCTCTTTCAACGTGTTATCACTTAGTTTGTCAAGGTACGGAGCCAGATCCTTCTCTGTGCAGTGCAGGAATCTGTAAGGAGGAGTTTTGTTAACTTATTGCTTTCTGCAGAGTAAATGGCAAGAACTACTTAATAATCCTTTATAAAACAGTTCACTAGACATTCATTAGATTTATTTCCAAAAAACGGAAGCCCAACAATGGCCTGCAAATGTTAAGCTGCATTTGAAAGTCATTCCTATACATATAGAGGTAATACAGGTAAGAATTTCAAACTTTTCTCTTATTTGCAACCTTGTCCCAGGTCAATGACTCAAAACACTGGCAAGTCAGCCTGACAGCAAGCCGTCATACAAGGAAGGTTGTAGACCTCTCTGGCAAGTTCATGTCAGGGGGGCAGTTGGAGGACAGGCAGTACTTGCAGTGGTGATAATTGCACTCATGTAAGCAGTGCTAGCTCTGGAGCAGAGCACACCTGTAATGTATTTCACAAAATAACACACCAGCTCTGCAGCTGGTTTAAGCCACAATTGTGACAGATAAACAAGTTAAAAAAATATTTTTAAACACCTCCAGAATTTATTTTCCTTTTACCTTTGTCGCTGAACATCAGAGGAACATGCAGTGAGTATGTCAATAGCTGTGAGCCGAGTCTGCTTCCTTGATGGAACAAAGACAATGATGGGTTTCTTGGGAGAATGTTTCACAATGGCATGGTACACAGGTTTGGCCATGGACAGCAGTCTGGTCTGTGTGTGGCTGATGTTAAATCCCTAAAAAAAAAGTTAAAAGAAATGTATGTTATTAAATGCATAATAAACAGTAAGAAGGGGCTGAGCATTTTCTTTTAAACAGGGCATTTATGCAAATTGGAAAAATACGTTTGGTAACTAAATATGTTAACCAGTAACATTTCTCCCATTTTTTTTTTTAATTAGTGGAAAATGGAATCCTCCAATTTACCATCCTATTATCCGAGCATCAATCCACATAAAGCCTTACCTCTAAAGCTAATATAATGAAGCGTATATATTCTTAGATGTGGCTGCTGAATTTGCAACCCCCCCATCTTTACTTTATCTTCACCTAATAGACCTATAAAAGCACCCTACCCACTGTGGTAAAGTAGCTATCCTCACTAAATCTCCAGAGGAAGGTTTTCTCCAGGATGGGCTTTAAACACGTCTTCCGCTAAATCTTTTATCTCTATATGGGACATAGTGGTTTGGGGGGGAAATTGTAGCTTACAGAAGATAAATGCTTTCTACTCTCTATCTATCCATGCCCAAGAGTCATCAATGGCACCTTCTATATTACTATTCTGTCAGGATCCTTTGAATGGCCAGCTTTCAGCCAGACCAAATTTGGTCAAAGTTATGATCAATAGTTCCCAAAGTCTTTAAAACAACTTAAAAACCGTGAACAAAACAGAAAACAGTAACCAGCTTAGTGCTTCTTTTGCCTAATAATAAAAGCATAAATTTATCTTACCTGTATATGTAATTCTAATGGGACAGGTCTCACATTTGGATGGAAGTTAAATGTTGAGGTGGCGCTGCATCCCAGCCAGTGAGCCACATCTTTAGCATTCGACAAGGAAGAACTGAGAGCCACAATTCGGATCGGCCTCTCGATTTGAGAGGAGATATACCGCATACGGGAACAGATGACCTCCAACACAGGCTATAAATAGGATGACAGCATAACTAGTTAATACATTGGCCTATAACAAAATGCATGTTTAACATATAGAGGAAACTAGTATCCGCAGATTTTTTTCGATGTTTTCAATAAAAGTAAAATGTACAGTAAGTTAAGGGCTGAATGACCAAACCACTCACCCCATTAGATCCACCGATGAGATGGGTCTCATCCACGATAAATAAGCTAACATTCTGAACATTCTTACGCTGTTTCCATCTTCGGGACAAGATGTCCCACTTCTCAGGGGTACTGATTATGATGTTACCTTTCCCCAGTAATTTTAAGTCTGTGCTGGTCTCACCAGTTAGGAGTACAACTTTCTTATAAAGCCTGTCCTGGAACTTCTCAAACCAGTTCATGAACACCTACATCAACACCAAAAAAAAAAGTCTGTTAGAAGGGGGCATTTGCATATTTTCCATCAAATTACTTTGAAATTGCCATTGTCTAAAAACATACAATTTAAGCTGCCTAATCACATAATGATTTACATCTGTATTATTATTAGTAGTAGTAGTAATAATAAACAAGATTTATATAGCACCAACATATTATGCAACGCTGTACATTAAATAGTGGTTGCAAATGAGACAAATACAGACAGTGAGGAGGAGGAGGAGGAGGGGACCCTGCCTACAATCTAGGAGGAGGAGCAGGTATCAAACAATAGGAGGGAGATATGGAATGCTGGGAAGTAGTGGGGATTTAGGAGCCAGAAAGATGGGTAGGTGAGGTTGAAGCGTTGGGTTTTGAGTACTCTTTAGGTACAGAAAGTAGAAGCAACCTGAATAGGGCGTAGAAAACCACTCCAGAGAGTCGGGCAGCTCTAGAAAAGTCTTGGAGCCGTGCGTGTGATGAGGTATGGTTTAACCCCTCTCATATCTTGAGCATGCCTGCCCTGTGATCACCCATATTTACCAATAAATGTTTAAGCCAGACATAGATTCCTAATGTGCAGCCTGTCATTTTGTTTTTTTGCTGAGATACGGGGACTCATAGACAATCTATACCCACTTAGAAAATCCTGATTGTATATGCATCAGTCTTGTACAGACAGATGCACAAATGGGTTGAAAGATGTGTTATTTGCATACATTTTCATAAGTGAATCACATCTAACAACTGACACTTACAGCTAATGAATGCACAAAAGTAGTAATGGGATAAATGCAGCAGTTTGAGAGTGTGTGTGGGTGGAAGACATATTAAGTGTGTACAGCCTTCCCAGAACAACTTAAACAGAGATCGGAGCCAAGGGAAAAAAAAAGTAATTACAGCGCGCAACTAAGTAAGAATTTCAGTGTCCTTAGAACAGAGACAGTATATGAAAAGGAAGGCAGAGGATTAGGCTGATTAACAAGTCTGATATGCTGAAGATAAATCTATGCTGGGAATTGGAGTGGGAGAGCAGAGAGAACGTTATGTTCGAAACGTGCAATTACTAACTGTGCTTAGAAAAGCTGCATGACAACTGTAAAAACCTGAGCATAATAAAAGAAAAACTATTTTCATTACTTAGGAGAGAAGATTGGGGAAAAGTTCCAAGTAGCTGTATGGAGGAGGATTTTAGAAAGAGTTGGAACAAAAGGTCAGCACGACATGCGATAGCTGACAGCTTTTGGGAAAGGGGAGGAGGGAGATAGAAAACACAACAAAGATAGTAGATTTAAAACATAATGGATGAGTAACTAAACCAAAAAAATACTTTGCAGCTGAAGTTAATGTTACGATTGGTGAAGTGTTCCGTATTATTTTCCCACCTAGTCCACAGAAATATCTTTAAAGTATTCCACATTTCCTTGTACCCAGGGGCAAGGTTTTCTCTCCATGCCATCATTGAGCTAAGAGTATAGCCACCAAGAAGCTTGCTCCCGCATCTTAGAGCTACAATGGAGATGTGCTGAAGCAGCAAGCGCCTACAGCCGATCTCTATTTCCTCCCTCTGGACCACCCACTCTATTCAGAATAGCATGCGCTAGTGCTAGGCTAGCGTGAATCGTATCATGGGACTTGAAGTCCACAGAGGGGCTTGGGCAGTGCTGTGCACAGCCGTGTGCTACACCAGGGTACTGTGGAACTGCAGTGACCCTGTGCCGAGCATTGCAATCAGATCAAACAGAGCTTTATAAACGATTCCCTATTGTAATTTTTTTATTAAAAAAAAGCAGCCCCAAAGCACACAAAAATTCTATACATTGTTATAAAAATTCAAGGAAATCCTTGAATATATCTTCACCTTTGTAAGATTTCTGCCCTTTTACATGTATTGTGGCAGATTGAAGTTATTGGGACTAACCTGTTCTACTTTCACCACCCTTAGCTGTACAAACTTTCATTCAATCTCTAAACCCTCCATTTTTCTGATGTCTGTATTCCTGAATAGGATGCAAGAGCAAAAAGCTCTACATACTTTGTCAGTCTATTAAACTTCCAGGAGTGTTGTCCACAGGAATTCCATTCTCCTACCTATACTTTGCTATAGAAATCGGCAGTGACACATAAGTTAGATAAAGGAACTGAATTCTTAGGAGCCCAAATGAAAACTACAGTAAGAGATGGTAATAGACATTGTTCGGTGGAGAAAGAAGTAAAAAAAAACTCATAATAACTCTTCTTTAGCAGAAGCCTTCTTTTAGGATATACGTCAACCTAACCTATGCTTTATCCCATGATTTCCTCCTAAAACTTAATTTATTAGGACAGAGCTATACAACAGGTCATACATTTCATTGGTTGGGATGGAGACAGTTAAAGGATGATATCAAGTGAAAAAATACCTGTTCGGCCAGAGCCTCCATAGGAGTGATATATACACATCGCCCTTCTGAGTTCAGTAGCAACATTCGAAGGATGGCAAATTCAGCACATATAGTCTTCCCACTGCCAGTTGGAGCTCCCACAAACACATTGTCATCACTGTTATAGATAGTGTTAAAGACTAAAAAAAAAAAAAAAAAAAAAAAAAAAGAGAGAAATATTAAAACAGTCATGTGGTATATACTTATTATGTACAATGTATCTCCATACACAGGAGAGCTGGTGGTGTGATAAATGAATAGGTTAAGTATAAGTGCCGTTTACCTAGACTGCAATATTTGGAGACAGCTAATTTACAAATGTAAGATCCATCAGCTTTAAGAATTTAAACTTTCAAACAATGAGATAATGACATACAGAGTTCACCCAAGGGAGCCCTGTTTAGTAAATTGGATCAAGGTCGTACAACACTTGCCAATTCGTGGAAATCAAATGTAATCCTCCTGGGTCCACTCTTTGTTAAACTGGATTGGGTTACCATAAAAGACAGGTTAACACATACCCTTAACACCCTAGATAAATTTGACGGTAATCGGCGAAGCGTGGATTACCTATAGGTCCACACAGCTGGACAGCATCTAATTTCTGACAACTTGTAATGTGAGATTTCTCCCCTCAACTCCATCCCTCTCTTCTGTGTCCCCTAGTCCTATCCATATCCTTAAGACATTAGGCCTGTAGGGTTCAAACATAGCAAAATGTTCTGGGATGAACTCCGATCGGGCCTCGGGGGTTTGAAACTGTCACTTTACTGTGTGTTTATGGTTATGTTTTGCCAAATGTCAACCATGTTTGATAATATTTGTTCTATGTCAAGTTTTCTTTTTGCTTATCTATTGAAAAAAAGATTGTAAGCCCTTGTGAGGGTTGGTTATATGACAGAACAATTGTAATGTTAATTGTTTCTTATGTTAAAAATGTAATAAAAAGATTGAAATAAAAACAGTGACATAAGACAGCTGCGAATGATACAGCATTGACAGCAGACACTCTGTATCTGCTCTTTTGTCTAGACCCACTGTCATTCATTTCACAATACTCTGAGGACGCAAACAGATCAGGGAGGGAGGCAGAATAGTTTATTATTTACGTTTTCAGGGATAGCTTTCATATTATACAGTTGTATAGCAAAAGGGTATCTTTAAAGGTTTACTGCAATTATCAAGTCAACTATTAATATTCATTGCCCACCACTTGTACAGGACGTTATTGTTATCTGTTCAACAGAAAGCTGACCAGCTATATGCACAATAGCACGCCACTCAAATGTTTACATAGAAAGGACAAGAGCCAGGAAGGCAGGGGGTTGCTGTAAGTTTACCTACATAACAACGCATCCCAGAGGACTTAAGTGGGAGGTGAAGGATTTCTTTCATGGTACATTCTGTGTTTAAGTGCAGTTATCCTTTAAGTGACAGTCGCATAACTAACAGCAAAAAATGTTCTTGTTTAATCAAAATCCATGTGTGCAGCTCAGCTCCACACTACATAAAACATTACTGTAAGTAACAAAATGGAATGCAAATATACAGGCGTAGGCAATTCTGAAGTTAAGTAGAGGATTTTAACAAATGGAATGCAAATATAAAACACAAAAGTAACAAAGTTATGAAAAGAATCCTGTAACTAGAGGAAGTTATATAACATATCACTAACCTTGGGTTTGGATAGGGTTAAAAAATGGGAATTTGTCTTGATAAAGACTCTCAAATGCACTGTTTCGCAAAGCAGAGACAGGAAGAGGCTGAAGGTCCAGTAGCTCTGTAGGTGGAGGGTATTTCTCAGGAAGAATTAAATGGCGGAAGGAGACTGGAAGTTGTGTCTCACAGGCTGCAAAGAGAAACAGAGATGATCAATGATCTAACAATTCAAGCTTATACCAAGTTGATTGCACAAACACTTTGAGGCTAAACCATAATATAACAGTGTTAACAACACTTATTCATCCCTCCCCTCAGGCACGTTGTCTTGGCGTCACCTTTACATCTATTCTGCCCTCTCATTTACTCCCCATATTCATAACATTTCCAGGTCCTGTTACTTTCACCTGCACATCATCTGCAAAATCCGCCCCTACCTGACCCCAGAGAACAACAGACTCCTTGTACATGCTCCTATCTCTCACATGGACTACTGTAACATCCTACTCTCTGGTATTCCACTAACCCGAATCCCTGCACAGCTCTTGTCCCACCTACCTACCTGATAGAAATATACCCCCCTAACTGCTTTTTTTGCTCCCCCAATGACCTATTAATGACTTATGACTAATGACTTTTCTAGAGCTGCCCCGACTCTGGAATGGTCTTCCTCGTCCTATTCAGCTTGCTCCTACTTTCTGCACATTTAAAAGAACACTCAAAACCCTTTGAAAAAAAAAAAAAAACCTCTTCACGGCAGGGTAAGCTCTTCAGGTCAGGGTCCTTTCCTCCTCCTGTGTCACTTGTCTGTATCTGTCTGTTATTTGCAACCCATTTATTGTACAAGGCTGCATAATATGATGGCTCTTTATAAAGCCTTTAAATACTAATAATATATCTGATACTAAAATTACAAGGAACAAGGAAGGGACTGATTTATTGTTGCCTGCAGCTTTTGAACCTGATCTGTCAGAACCTACTTTTCTCTACTTCTAAAATAGGCCAAGTTTCTGTAAATGAAACAATAACTGAGGCTATAAACACTGACTGACATATCCTAGAAGCCCTCCATTAAGAAATCATCCACACAGCTAAATTTTGCTGTGTAAAGACATATGACTTCAGGATGTAATATGGGTGAAAAACGTACTAAAAAGGGCACTTACACAGCCAGCGATCAGATACAACACGAATGAAGTATTGTGGAGGAAGTGGCTCGAACACAGGCACAAAGAATGTAACAAGATGCTCGTCCTGGGCATATTTCGCTTTGAGAAGAAAATACTCATGATGCAAAATCACTTCACTGTCAACATCCTCTACCAAAATCCAGAAAGCTTCAGAAGATCCATGAACCTAAAAATAAAATAAAGAAAACTGTGAAGAAGCTACACAAATGACATACAAGAGGGCAGCATATGCTAAGCTGTCAACCAATAATATACCAACCTACTAGCAAATGATTATCATTGGAATAGCCTACATGATAAATGTTTTAGGCTTTTTTGGGGCTAAATAAAGAGCACATCGCTGACCGTGCTCCTAAAAGTCATCTTCACTTGAATATAGACATATAGATGATAAGTGCACCTCTAAGGAATTAGATTGCATAAGAAACCACACACAAACATGTAAAAGGACAAATTCAGAGCAGGCAGTGCTGCTGTAAGAAACAGAACCCAGGACCTGTAAGAGCTCAATAAGACCTGATAAGAGCTCAATAAAAGCAGCCCTTATTATAGGACATCAGTGTACTATTGTGTCACTCACTTAGCAAAAGTTTGCACAACACTTTATAATGCTTTTTATTATGACGCTTGTTTTCTATTCCATGGGAATTTTGCTGAGTTCACACTGTGGCACTGCATCAAAGCACACATTACCACAATGCAAGGAAACATGGCCTATGCATTAGCTTTCTTTGATGCCAATAAGTCCTATTGACACCCCAATGTAACTCACCAACAGAACTGCAGAACAGCACTACCATATGTTATTAGGTGCTGTATTAGATATAATTAAGACATGACCATTTTTTGGTGACTTATGTCAAATTAACAGGCGATCTCTGCGTTTATATACAACAGGTGTGTGAGGCCAGCTTAAAAATTTACACACTGCATCACTGATCACCTGTTCTCCACAGCTTACCTTGTCATCCCACTGGAAGTCAGGGGTAATTGTCAGCTCTACTTTGAGCGTGGAACGAGTGATGGGCTGTATATGCACTGATAGATCCAACTTAGGGAATAAGTGCACATATTTATGGATTGTCTTTCCCATTTTGGGCATTCGGATCAGCTCACCTGTGGAAACCAAAACAAGTAATAAGGAATCAAATCGTACAAAAGTTAAAAAAAAAGTTTTAAAAATGTCAACATATGTCATGAACATATTTAAGGCAGAAAGAACAGCTGTGGACTAATTAGTTACAAGGTCTCTGTGTAATTAGACTTAATAACAGAACATGGGGGAATATGGGGGGGCTGCAACATCAGAAATTATCAGTGAGTGGTGCAGATTATAACATTAAAGGAAACAAAAAGAGCTTAGGGCATCATCTCCAACTTCTACTGCACCCTGGTTTACCACTATCGAAATCTTATGACCTTATTAATGTGAGTTCTAAGTACACTTGTTACATGCTTCAGGCCAAGGTATGGCCTGAAACAAGTACGATTCACAGGCAACTAGTTTTTTCAGGTCAGCAACAGCAGGCATATTTTCCCTCAGTACAGTTTCCCCAAACCTTTGTGTGTAAAAATTCTGGGACTAGGGAGACTATGAGCAAGGAAGGATTTTCTAGCTATAATGGAAATAATAATTTAATTACACAGGCTAGTACCAATTGGGACATCCCATAACTTCTTACCTATTTCATTATGATTCAAATCATATAAGCGCTCAAAAGGGAAGTTCTTCTTTTCAATCTTCTTAACCACTTCCTCAGGCAGTTTCTTGAACTGGCGGAGAGGACACATGGACTGCCACCTATTAGGAAATGACAAGGTTTAGAACTGTGTATAGCAGACTATAAGAGACAACTGAATTGTAAACAAGAAGAATGGCTCTTACATTCTCTTGTCAATCATCTTGCAGAGATTTAAAGTCTTGTCGGTAAGCTGTGCCCATCCTCTATTTAATACTATTTCAAATATTGCACGCATGAGTCGACCTGCAGACTGGAAAACAAAAAGCCATTTGATATACTAAAACCACAAAATATCCAGGAATAATTTACTCAAAGAAGTTACTTTTCAAATGATGTATGCCCAGTCCAAAATGTTTCTGCATAGATTTGTATACAGCAGAGATAAGGGAAAGAATGAAACCCCAGTTTCTATTAGAATTGGCCCAGTTTAATTTTAGACTTGGCTGGACTTTGTTTTTTTTCCCCCCAAAAGGCTAGAGGAAAACATGCAATACTGCTTCAGTACCTGTGTGACATACACCATGTCTGCCATTAGAGCAAAACCTTCCAGTTTCAGCTGTGAGATGAAGGCCTGGAGCAAGACATTGATCTACAGAGAGAGGGTATAGGGATTAGATAGGAACATAAAGTTCTTCAGTTCCACATATAGTAAAGAGAACTGGACTCACCTTAGCACTTGGTTCCTCTATGCTTTCCTTTACAGGTATTGGTACCCTTTCCAGCAGCTTCTGCAGCTCCAACTTCTCTTCCTGTAAAATAGATGATATTTGTTTTGATTAATGACTTTAAAGACTAAAATATTTATTCAAAATCTTTGCTTTACTTCCACTTCATGTCATTTTCCTTAATCACAATAATGGTACATTAGGAATTTTTACTCCATTGGACACAACTGTGTCCTTTTCTTACCTCTCTGACTGTGATATTCTTGAACTCTGAAGACAGTGAGAAGACACGAAGGGGTCAAGAACATCATTAATGATGGTTTTCATTCTTTTGATTTCATGATATAACTCTAAGAAATTTGTAAAATAAGTGAATCAGAGACTTTTTTATGGATTTTGTGGATTTATTTAGCTCAAGTATTTTACACAGCATTGCAGATAGTCCAGAGTCAAAAACAAATCTAAATGACCCTACCATAGTCATAGTTTATTAATCATAATATTGTTCTATTCATTTTTATTTTTTAATGAACTTATCAGGATGTTTTGGGTGCAAGGTGAGTATGGCTAGACACTTTCCACCATATTACAGAATGTGATCACAACCATATTGTAAGACATGAGGTTACCTGAATGTGTTTGTCGGCAAACAGATCCTCCACTAGAGTCCTATCTACACGACTCATTCCTGCATGGTGAATAGCAAAACTGTATGGCAGGAGGTCTTTCAGCTCAAGGTTCTAAAGAATAAAAAAAAAAGAATTGTGAAAAATGTAAAGGGAGCTATAGGAAAACACAGGATACAGTCAAAAAGTGAGTAAACCTACCTTGCATTGCTCGGCTTCTGTACGCAATACCTCAGTAGATGCAGATCCTTCTCTCAAGAAAAGACCTAGTGTATCCTTTTCCAAGCACATGTCTCTGATGGCTCTGGATGTCTTACCAGTTTCTTTCCTGGAATGGACAAAGACCAGCACCTGGGAAGAAAACAGCTCACTTTAAAAAGGGTTAAAGAAGAATTTTTTAACCCAAAATGTTTTCCTTGGTTGGATTGCCAGGTAGATATAGTTAGTTTTTTTCCTTCCCTGGCTTACGCATAGTTTCACTAAAGGGAAAGAAATGACTTTTGAAGGCAAATGGGAGCATGAACTCATACAAGTTTTCCTACCGCAATAAAGACTTCAGCATAGACTCCAACGACAGGATGGGTACTCAACAATAAATAGCTCATTCTGACAATATGTGTAGTTTTGATATCCCTTAAATAGCATGTTTCATACATGTAAATTATTATATGAACTAATATATTGTTGTGAATATTTTTGATCACACTATTCAATTGCGACATATTTACTATTGCATTTTATAGCTTGATTGCAATCTCAATGCACCCCCTGAAGAAGCTGAATTGGCAAAACCCGTTGGGCTTGAGACGTATTGTTCTGCAATTTTCAACTATATAGGCATTTATTGTCTAGCCAACAGGCATCAACCCCCAAGGTACTTCGGGGCTGCCTCTGTTTTGATGTGTCAATTATTGTACTATATTAGGCTCTGCACCTTGTATATTACGTTTTGATGATCATAGGACATTTGCCAAAAAGAAAAACCCAGCTTTTCTTGTCTCTTGAAATTCTATCATATTTGGGGGAGGCACATTACCTAATCATTTGGCAAAGGGTGTCACCATTTTGTTACACAATCTATATTAATACCGAGTTCCTTTTTTGAGCCTTGCGGATGGAAGTTTAGCTTTAACCGCTGCTAGGAGGCATGGAATAATGAATATGTTTTGCCACTCATTCTTGAGCTCAAAAAGCTACTTAGATAAATGAATAATTATTACTAGCTATGGCAAAACCTTGATAAATGAGAACATTTACAATTAACTGTATCTTGAATAGTAGAAAAGAACAGTGAAAATGAGTATTGCTAACTGGTGCTGATTGGATTCCTTTGACTACTGTAAAAAATGTGAATGCCACAAATACACACCTGGTTTTTCCCAGCATGCTCCATGATCTTCTCATATACAATCTCATTCATGATCTGGAAACGTTTAATAGCCTTCTTCTCTGTGATACCAACATATGTCTGCTCCAGAGGTACAGGTCGGAAACTAAACATAAAGAAACCGGTTAACATAATGTACCTACACTTGATATAGTAAACCAATCAAAAAACTACCACAGTACCTGTTGTCAAAATAGAAAAGACCTTTGGTAGAGTCCACACGAAGGAAGGTGGCTACATCCTCATAGTTTGGCAAAGTGGCACTAAGGCCAACCAGCCTCACATCTTCTTGTGTCATTTCAATGTTACGAATAGTTCGGGCCACCAAGGACTCTAGCACAGGACCTCTGTCATCATGCAAAAGGTGGATCTCATCCTGCAGGAAAGATTATGTCATTAGGATAATAGATTATAAATTATATTTGTAGAAACAAGGCAATAGATGCTGTAGAGCAAATAATTCTTGCCACTTGATCATACCAAGATTATTAGACGGACAAGCTGAGTGTAAGTTCGTTCTCCTCCTTTACGTGTAATGATGTCCCACTTCTCTGGTGTGCAGACAATAATCTGGGTAGCGTTTATCTCTTCCTTACACAACTGGTGATCACCAGTCAGCTCAGCTACTGTGATACCATATGTAGCCAATCTCTGGAGACAAAAAGGAGAAACAGTAGGATGTTATTGAAAAATTACCTCAACAAAACACAAATTAGGCTTTGTTATTAAGAACAAAAAAAAAATAAATTTACCTTTCCAAAACTTCCCACCATTTCCTGTACTAAGGATCGCATGGGTGCAATGTAAATAATTTTAAAGTTGTCCACGTTGATTGTGCCATCCACATTTATGTGCTTCCCTATTTCCCGCAGCATGCACATTAGAGCAACATTTGTTTTTCCGGCTCCCTATTAAATAAAAAAAAAAAAATTAACTTAAAAAAAAGGTGGAGAGGTACATTTAGAAGACATGATAATCGTACCAGGGTTAAAACATTTACCCCTGCCCTTTGCCCATTATGCAACCTTTCCTATTTCATCTACATTTACAAGCTGCAGATTAGTACAGCTTTTGCTTTACTTCATTTAAGTACTGCAGGTCTCATACATCCCAAAACTGAAGCTGTCTCTCTGCATCCTTCTCCTTCTGAAGCAAAACAAAGCCTAGGGGGTTTGGGTTTTGTGAATGACAAATAAGGAAGGAGGGGATGGAGACAAGACCAAGACAATATAGCGCTGAGGTCTACGACAGCTGCATACATCCAAGCAGCCCAGAAATACTGCAGGAGAATTGCCAAATTCTGTAAAAACCTGCATGGCAACAGGTTGCTTTTGTGTTAAAGAGCAGTGTAAAATCTGTTTAACGTTTTTTGTAAAGGGTTTGAGTTAAAAAAAATGTGACTACAGTTTTTCCTCTAGGTACTTTTACAGTGCAGGCTATATCTTGTGATCACAGTTGGTATGTGACTTACGGTAGGGGCACACAGAAGCAGGTTCTCATCAGTCTCCATGGCAGCTTTATATAGTTTGCTCTGTATTCTGTTCAAATTCTTAAACCCTTCAAATCCAGCCTGGGCATATTTTGGAAGTTTCTCAATAGGTAAGAGTTGCTGGGGAAAGACAATAAGATAAGATTACTCTCATGTAAAACATCCCAAGATTATTCAAATGAATACTAAAGAATGCTACTATGTGGTACTGATGAACTTTTTACTAACCTCATCAGCAGCAAATGGTTTTTGTTTGAGGGCAGGTACATGCACTTCCTCATAACCTTTCCTTTGACGCCTGAATGAGCCATCTGGCAGTTGACAGCGCTTGTTTGCCATGAAGTGGCTACCTTGAGCAAAGGCTAAATCTTCCAAATCCAAGACTTGACGAGGAGTGAAGTTCTGTGAGAAAAGAACAAATACCAGGTAAGTAAAACACAACCCAGGCCTGTTTGTCAGATGCTACCTAGGAAATTGCTGAAGTCTACTTACATCTTGCTCCATCTCCATACTTTCCAAATCTGTGTCCACGCGTGACTGTCTTACCCTCTCACGGCGTGTCCGTTCCTCCTGTGTACAAAGAAGCCACATGGTCATGAATACGGACACAAAATAAAATGTTCACACTAGAGCCATCCAAAAGTGACACTGTCTTACCCTAATCAGATCCTCCTTTTCAGTCTCCTGTAGCTGGTACAGATATTTGGAGAGCTCAGAGTCTGCCTCCATTTTATTCATAATTCTCTCTTTTTCTGCTTCACTCTGAGCGCTGGCCAACAGTGTGCAGTACAGAACTGTGAAAACAGAAAGCAAACACTTAAAATCATATTTAAAAAAAAAAGTGATTTCTTAGCAACCAAATGCTTGCTTTTTAAGTGGAAAAGAGCGGAACTCATGAGAAAATTTAGCTGGTTGGTTTAAAAGTACCAAAAGTAATGTAACATCGCTAGACCACTAAAACAAAATGTTTGTTTTTAAATACAAGATCAGTTTTATTTTAATCAAAATGGACAATGTACAATAATATATATATATATATATATATATATATATAAAAAATTATTATTATATATTATTATATATTTTATTTTTACTCACTCATCATACGATGCTGTCTCAAAATTTTAATGAAGTCAAATGTGTTAAAACCCAGCAACAAGACCAATTGATTTTCACATTCACGGTCATCTCCTGCAGTCTTAAGAGAAAAAGAAAAAAAAAAAGGGTTATGATGAAAATATTATGCAACTAAACATATCTGGGATGTAGGATACTTTTTACAAAGATGTTCTGAATAACATCAATCATATCTAGCAAACATCTGGTAAGATGTAATGGAAAGCAGCAGTATATGTATAAAAGTTTAGTATATTACAGATGCCATATTTAAATGGAATAATACAGAGTGCAAAGTATGACTTCTAATTGGTCTACCCTCACTCTTCATAGCGTTATGTCTGCTACAAAAATATAAACTCATTTTATCTGTCTGGTAGGAAACAGAATGGTCTATATACCTTTAAGATTTCCAGAACTTCATCAGCTTTCTTCTGAGAGACAATGGCATCATCATAAAACCTGCTGAGCTGCCTTTGCAACCAAAAAGCATCGATATCACGAGGGTGAAGATCCTTCTTCTTAGTACTCATCAGCTCTCCAGATGACACAAGCTTAAAGATGAATAGGATGGGATAATTGCAGTTAAATCAACAAAGTCAAAACAGTGGGTTCAAATTCTAAAACATTTTGTGTTTTTGTATCTGCTTACATTGGCTGAGAGTGTCCCATGCACAACAGCTTCATCTCCATCCATATCATCATCGGAAGCCTCATCCCTCACCTCTCCATACACATCTTCATCTCCAACCTGAAAATAATAAGAATTATAAACATCCACACTGCATAAACAGCAAGGGGAAAAAAACTTTACATTATCCAATTATATCTTACCTCCTCATCAGACTCAAACTGTACATTGACTCCATATGTCTCATCAATATTGTCATCTGTACAGAAAACACAATGAAATAATTTTTGAAGCAGGAAAACAAAGTTTAAATTGAGTGGTGTTTAAAATTGTTGCAATAGCCACACATTTGACATGGGGATAACATGCCCTGCTCCTCCTACAATACATTACATTTCTTACAACTTTCTTTTTTTCAAACTAAGCCTGACACTGTAAAGTAGAATGGGGTATGTGTTATCTTGTACCCCTAAGCTACACACAGTTTTCAAACACAGGTGTTTTATAAAAAACAAAAACTAATTTCTCAAATATGAGGGGATCTTGCAAACTTTACCTATCTAATACAAGGACCTCCAGGATGTATTTAATTATTTGTAGTTTTAGCTGAGGTATATTCCCGATGCAGTCATTATTTAAGGCTTTGCATGGTGAACAAAAGACAATGGGAATAAACAGGCATAGCACACTAGATGAACATATGTAAACTCACTGTAGTAATAAAAAAAAAAAAACACAGAATAAGCAGGACTTATTGTGGAAATATAAAATGGTTCATAAGGAGTATAAAAGGTACAAGAGTTAAATTAGTTAGCACCTTGATGCTTTTTTAGTGAATTAAAAAAAAACAATACATTAAACACAATAGTTTTCTATGTAGTGTGTTGAAATGATAACCATATGTACCCATATTCTGAATTTCTTTGTCCCCTCCGTAATCTGAAATCTTTTTGCCCAAGTTGACAAGCACATGGTATCGTGTGTCATCGGTCTGTCCCAGGAGTTGTTCTATTTCTCGTCTCCTCTCTTTATCTCGTAGTCTGTCATTCTTCAGGACAGCCAAAACTTCATCTGCAGCACCACACAAGATATCTCTGGGCTGAAAGAACAGAGAGATGAGTACATAAATGTAGTTTGTATCTCATAGTATTGCAAACGTTTAAAGATGACCGTCACATATCTAGTGTCACCAAAACTGTTTTAGCCAAAAGGAAAAAAAAAAATTCAGCAAGAATGCAATAACCCAGGAATTAACTGACTAAGGCAGCGTTTATCAAACCTATCATGTACCTCCCACCAACACTAAACACCAATGAAAAGGAGCTAATATCTACTGACTACCAACATAAAGATCACATCTACACTGACTATTTATTTTAGGGCACAACACAATTTTCACTAATCAACTTTGTTACTAATTTAAAATCTATTGCGAAAATTTTTTTTCTATGTTTAATTTTTTTTCCCCTTGTATGCTTAGAAAAGGAAAGACCCTACATGTAAATTCAGCCTTACTTTGCAATATCTGAGAAATCTTTGCTCTTTTCATTACTGTAGAAGTCGACAGACTATCTTCAAGATTAAAAAAGATCTGTTTTAGGATTCTTAATAAAAGGCCAATTATACACCAGGTCTGAACAGTTCATACGGTAGGGTAAAAGAGCAACGCAGCCAGAAACGTACCTGATCTCCCAGAGCAGCCTGGATGAAACTGAGAAGGACTTCATATGTCTCCCGAGTCTCTTTGGTTTTTGGTTTGTAAATAATCCCCACCATTTCATCAATGCCTTCTGACAGGAGGGTGAATCCCTTCATCTTGTTGATGTCATGTCTGTCTTCATCTCGTTTTCTCCTCCTGTAAATGAAGATGGCATTTGGATAATGATTTCTCCGTTTTCTCTCAGGGTAAAATACTCATACAGTTTATCAAGTTTTCTACACTCAGAAATCTGCACATTACTACCATCCTATCGTCTTAGATAATATGCTTTGCAAAGAACCAGAAAAATATTAACAGGTACAACAAATAAACACAATGGCATAGCTTCAGTCTACAAATCCTATTATACCAATACTTGCCATCTAGGAAGACAAATGGAGGGAATGGGCCTGATTTATGAAAGCTCTCTAAGGCTGGAGAGGATACATTTTCATCAGCGAAGTTGGGTGATCCAGCAAATCTTGAATGGATTTCTTTAAAGTAATTTGCTGTCAAATGTTTTGAATCTTAGACTAAATCCATTCAAGGTTTTCACTGATGAAAATGTATCCTCTCCAGCCTGAGAGAGTTTTCCTAAATCAGGCCCAATAGCTTCAGAAAAGAAACCCAATATCTAGTCATACAAAAACTTTCCCTTATTATTTCCTGTTAAACCCTACTTCTGCATTCTGCATTTTTTGTACACCCAAACTTAAAGATTCTTCAACCCAGCAGGTTTGCGAAAACATTTACTTTCACAAAATTAATGTTTAAAGCACTCACTTAGCGCGTCTTTCTTCTTGCATTTGTGGTTTGGTTTTTTGAGCCTTGTCACCCATACGGGTCCCGTCCAACTTCCCCACCAAAGATAACACTTCTCCTGTGGGCTCATCGCGACGGGTTCGGTCTATCAAAGAACGATCTGCTTGAAGTACAAGGTTAGAGTTCTGTGAAGAGGAGAAAAAAAAAAAAAGATGATTTCAGATGATTATACAATATTCTCATTTAAAACTATATAATCTATTCTCCATATCTACATAGGTAGACCTCTCATTCCTATTGTATCTTCTAACTGCTGCATATTTTTCACGGCATGTCGGCATTCATTGCTTCTGGTGACTAAATAATGAAAACTGCAAGTCCATGCACAAAAAATGTTATACTTACCTTTTCAAGACACTTATACACCCCCCCCCCCCTTCCAGTCTTCCCTAGTGTTGCATACTATGGATCCATTCTCTAACCACACAAAATGCTGACCCCAGTAGCAACATAGGAGTGGAAGGAAGAAACCACACCGCAAAGGACACAAGCATCCAACACTTCTAGAGTATTAAATGCAAAAAACACCAACAAAGCCTCATTGCTAAGAGGGAAGGTGTATAACACACCAGCTGCTGAGGAGGCAAGTATTAGTGCTGGTTCAAATAGGTGGTGGGAGTGGCAGTACGGTAACCATTTCCTCTCATCTAGACATAAATTACATAGTTGTGGCAGCCATAATCACATCAAATTGTGTGCACAAAGCAATCTAGCTATATCATTTTGCCATGCAAACACCATGCACGCACATCGGCAGTCAGCACTGTAGTTCGAGAATAATTCTGGCCAGCAGTGACTGTACACATGCATCTATGAGGAAGCTGAGCCAGTGCATGAAAGAAAATATTGATGCCAAAGAGGCAGTTAGGAAGTACAAAAGAATGCAAGACACAGCTGCACTGGTCTGCATGGAAGGTGGTGCATGGTGTGTTTTGTATTTTTTATATATAAACATTGCTAACAGAGGTTTATGTTCTAGTTGTAAATATATTTGAAAATTTCTCCCCACCATCACAATGATGCAGGCATCAATGCAAGGTCTACCTTTGAGTTCAGGATCTTCAACTGCCATGATTGGCTGGGTTGGAATGGCATAACGTCCGTTTATGTGCATGTGAGTTTATGCATTCCAGCACCATGAAATGCGGGAGAAGCTTAGTGTATATTATTAATAATAATAATAATCAGGATTTATATAACACCAACATATTACACAGCATTGTACAATAAATAGGGTTTGCAAATGACAGACAGATACAGACAGTGACACAGGAGGAGGAGAGGACCCTGCCCTGAAGAGCTTACAATCTAGGAAGTGGGGGAAAATTGTAAACAGGCAAGGGGGTGAAGCACCTCCCCTATTTGTCTTAAATGCTGAGGCGAATGGGAACACAGAACCTTCCGGGGTACCTACGTTACACATCCCCCGGTGGCTCCTGGCTCCTCCTTCTACGCAGGCCCAAGATCAGGCATGCTAAGGATAATTTTCCTACACTGAGGGAATAGAGATGACGATCTCACGCATGCGCAGTGTGAGATTGGCTGGGGCAGCCAGAAGAAGGCGTCAATGCCCTGCGCGACAGGAAAGGAAAATTCCAAGACCGCACAGGACCTGATCAAGGAAAGCTCCAGTGCAAACGATGGATTGTTTGTGTGTTCGAGTGTGATTTTTTTATTTTTCGGTTTAGTTTCGTTTTAAGTAATGAGAGGCGCAATATCCAATAAATACGTTAAACAAAATAGCTTTTTAACTGTCATCTACAGTCTTCGCCCCAGAATATTTTTTAAGCTGGGTGGTGACCCCAAATTGTAACCTGACTTAAATAACCACTCAAAAACAACCAGTACTTAAAAGGCCCAGAAATTTCAGATTGTGTACATCGGGTGCACTCAGGGTTACCGCCCAGGAGGTGAAAGACCTGATAGGGTCTCTTGTTTCTGACGCATCAATCTCTTTATGATCCCCATGATCTATTCCACTGACCCGACTCTCTCCTCTACAATCTATTATGAATGCTGCAGCCAGACTCATTCATCCTTCCCTCCGCTCCGCTGCATCTCTTTGTAGTTCTCTCCATTGGCTTCCACTTCACCTTAGAATCAAATTCAAGCTCCTGTGCTTTGCCTTCAAACACAGTTATTGTCCCACTTACATTTTTGCCTTGGTAAAAAAAATACTCCCCCTGCCGCTCTCTCCGCTCCTCCAATGACCTACTAATGACTTCCTCACTCATAACCTCATCACACGCACTGATACAAGACGTCTCTACAGCTGCCCCGACTCTCTGGAATGGTCTTCCTCGTCCTATTCGGCTTGCTCCTACTTTCTGCTCATTTAAAAGAGCGCTCAAAACCCATTTT
>NC_092859.1:157879307-157881101 GCF_032062135.1 Pyxicephalus adspersus
TGCTATATAAATCCTGTTTAATAATCTGAGATTTTAATTCAATGATATCAAAATAAAAACATCAACAAAACAAAAACTATAAAAGGAAAATTTAACATTTAAGGCCAAAATAAAATAAAAGCTTCCTTGGTGCTTCTGCAGAAGTTTATCAGCCACAATCATTGAAGAAAGATTCTATAACAACCGTGGGACAGAGCTGCCCGGTGTGCAGGCCTACAGGGCCATCATTGTGCTGCCAGCATGGAACCCCCCGGGTCTAATGTAAAGTCATCCCTCCCGTACTTCACACCGGTATGCGAGTCTACTTACCGCCTTGTACTCGTACTGCAAGCTACGGGCAGTTACATCCGCCATGCTGCCGTCCCTTCACTTCACCACACACAGGGAACGAACAACGCACTACAGACGAAACTTCCGCCCGACTCTTTCACTTCCGGGTTATTGCACACATACTTCCGGATTAGTCCAAACTTTATTGACATATGTAAAAAAATGTAAATAATATACACTGATATTACCAATGGACCTATGGATATTACCTAGGATATAAAAGTACTTAAAGCGTACCTAAACTCAGAAATATCACTTTACATATAAGGGTAGACAACCCTTAAATGTTTTTAAATGCAACACCATTTTTTAAAAAATATAAAGCAACAGTGCCCCCTAATTTTAGACCACCTAGGCAATCGAGAATGATTGGGAGCACAGGATACCTGGGTTTAGGCATCCCTGGAGGCTCTTGGGTGCTCGTTCTGCGCATGCCTGAGCATCTCAGGCATGAGCAGAAGGAGACTTTTCGCTCGAACAGAAAAATTTGCGTGAGAATTTTTTTTCCATCCTCCTTCACCTGATCTTGCATTGGGTCAGGTGACGTAGGATGAAGAACCAGGAATAAGAGCAGAAGATTGCGGCACCTGGAGTGCCGGCGCCGGGACGAATGTCGGGACGACGCAGGACCTGATGCAGGACACCCCCAGAGCAATCAGACTGCCCTGCAGGATTGAAGGTAAGTGTATTTTTTTTTTGCCGTTTTCAGTTTAGTTCCTCCAGAGGTGTCTTCCATCGGGTCCCACGGCATCCTGGCACCCGGGCATGCCATCTTTGTCTCTTCTTCTGGGTTTTTCTTCCTACGTCACCCAACCCAGGCGTGAGATCGGGTGACATGGGTTGAGAAAAAATTGACGATCTCACTGCGCATGCTTGAGATTGGCAATTTTTTCCCCTTTTCACAAAAAGGCTCCTTCTGTGCATGCCCAAGATGCTCAGGTATGCACAGAAGAAGCACCCAAGAGCCTCCCGGGATGCTTAACGTAGGTATCCCGGGAGGCTTTGCGCTCCCATTTATTCTCGATTGCCTAGGCGATCGAGAATTAGGAAGCGGCGCTGCACCCTTTTTTAATAAAAAAAAGGGTTGCACTCAAAAAAAAAATACCTTACATGAAAGGGTTATCTACCCTTTTATGTAAAGTGAAATTTCTGAATTTAGGTACGCTTTAATGAATATTAATTTTCATATATAAATATTTTATTTATTAGTGTTGTATATACTGAACACTCATCCGGATTGTCATAATTTTGTTAAATGTTATTCTTAAAGCAAGACTTCTGGGAAAGCAGGTATATTTATATTGACCTCTCCCCTTCCCAAATTATTTACTAGTGGTTTACATTAAAAATGTACATGTACATGTCTATAAACTTGTCCAAACTGGGTCTATCCTATGGTCCCTGCTTGGACGGCCAGGTTGCAGGAAAGAAACCTGCATTAGTCATTAAACAAGGAACATCTGT
>NC_092859.1:157881692-157883838 GCF_032062135.1 Pyxicephalus adspersus
AGGGGGTCACCAATAATTTGTTGTATATTCATTCTTCCTGGTCTGTGTATTGGTGGGATTTGCCTATATCCTTTGTTTTAAAAAGTATCTTTCTTCTCAAAAGTAGGGATTAGATTCACATTCGCCACAAATCCTGTTTGTTGCAAGTGAGTTGGTTGCCTTGATCCCCATGTTTTTTGAAGACCCCTCTTCTTTGATCCTTGTCTATAATTGACATGTGGTGTACTGCAGCCCAGTCCCAAAAATGTATTGCTAACTGTCTGTGACCCCTTTTAATTATTGTTATTCAGTATTTATTTAATGTCAACATATTACACAGCATTTTACAAAGTCCATAGTCATGTCACTAACTGTCCCTCAAAGGGGCTCACATCTAATGTCATGGTCATGTGTCATTAACATAGTCTAAGGACAATTTTTAAGGGAAGCTGATTACCCTAACGGCATGTTTCTACTTTCAGAAAGCAGGTGATACACTGAGCAAATGAAGCTTCTTGTGCAGTCTAATAAATACTGCAATAAAATTGTCAGTACTGTCATGGAGTCTGATCTCCCCTTCTCTTCATCCCCAAGCAACATCTAGATACTCCTCAGGATGGCCATAATGTTTTGCTTGGAACATTCAGCTACATCGCTGATGTATGGTCATTTACTATTCATATAGAAATCATATCCTGCACTCAGGACACCTCAGGGGTTGTGTGTTCTCCAATGTTAAGAGAGTTCTTTGTGAAAAGACATTTCCAATAGTCATGGCACCAAAACTGATATACAGTAAGATTAGTCTTCTGTGAAAAACATTTAACACCCCTGGGATATGTTGTTGGACAGAGATCCCTTGTAGCAGTGAGAGCCTCAACTCCAGTGAATGAAGTGCCATCACCCCAGCAATTACGGGGAGCATGGGGATTACCTGCATGAGTCACAGCCACGGGGAATGATAATTAGCCCTCTGATGGAAGAAAGGAACAGATGACCAAATGATTGCATCAGAAGCTGGTTCAAGGGAATGGGAGATATGAGGACATGCTTGGAATATGGACAATGAGGCCAGGGACAATGGTGAATAAGTTAAAGTACAATCTCTGTAACAAGTGAACAATGAATGGTAAATGAAAGTTACATTTTGGGGGTAAAATAGGGGAGCATGAAGAAGATAAAAAATAGCACTTGTGACCTGTAAATGCAAAATATTATTTGTAGAAGCTACACTACTGACACCCAGAGGAATATTCTTCAAACTCAAGACATTTTTTATTTTACAAATGTGTTAGTATTCAAAGAATATTCTAGATGTGTTAGGGCTTCCTAATTCTGCAATACAAAATCTTACATATGAGGTCTTAAAAAAGGTTCTGTTTCACATTTGTGGTGGGCATCAGAAATAGTATCTGGGTTTGCAGCTTCTGATTCAGTAATGGTCTTTTAAGAGAATTCCATCTTGGATTGCATCTGGCTAACCTTGATAGATCTTTGCCAGACACAAATCTTTTTAGTCAAGTTGATCTTGTCACACTTGCTCCAGATGATCACGAAAGGGTCATTTGCTATGCACATGTAAGGTACCAACACCCAAACTTTCTCTAGGGTGAGCCTTCTAAAGGGTTTATTTTCGAACTTTAGGAAATGACTTACAGCCTGATCTAAACAGGAATCAGCCCCAACCACAGGTTTTAATAAACAGTATTTATTTAGCGCCAACATAGTATGCAGCGCTATTTATTAAATAAAAATGCAAATGACAGACAGATACAAACAATGACACATGAGAAGGAAAAGATTCTTCCCAAAAGGGAGGAGGAAGTAGCACACAAAAGGAGGAGGGATATGGAATGGTGGGTGAGTAGTGAGAATTAGGATACAGAAGAAGATGGGTAGGTGAGAGTGAAGCGTTGGGTTTTGAGGGCTCTTTTAAAGGAGCAGAAAGTAGGAGCAAGCCGAATAGGACGAGGAAGACCATTCCAGAGAGTCGGGGCAGCTCTAGAAAAGTCTTGGAGTTGTGCGTGGTACGAGGGTATTAGTGAGGAAGTCATTAGTAGGTCATCGGAGGAGAGGAGAGCAGCTAGGAGGTATTTTTCTATCAGGGCAGAAAGATAAGTGGGGCAAGAGCTGTGGAGAGATTTGTGTATCAGGTAGGTAGGTGGGA
>NC_092859.1:157884069-157896855 GCF_032062135.1 Pyxicephalus adspersus
AGGTGTGTGGGACAAGAGCTGTGGAGAGATTTGTGTATCAGGTAGGTAGGTGGGAGAAGAGCTGTGGAGAGATTTGTGTATCAGGTAGGTAGGTGGGAGAAGAGCTGTAGATGGATCTGAAGTAAAAGCACAGGAGATAGGTATAGAAGATGTCATTATTACCCATGGTAGACCCACTGAAGTCCCACCTCAGCAAAGCAATGGTTATCCTTTTCAGTCCATCCTTTAGGGACCCCTTATTTGTAGACTACAGACTATCTGTACACTTAGTAGCCTGGTATTTACCACTGTGGGTCCCTCATTCTGGCCATTATGGGTGACCATGGCCTCAGATGGGTGGACTAGAGTCCTACATTAGGACATGAACTTTGAAGGATTGAACCACAGTGAAGGGTACAGGTATGAACACACCCATGATTGCCAAGTTAACATTCTGTTTCCGTCAGGCTTTAACTGTGCAATGGGTTTTATATCTGAGAAATAGTTGATTTTTATATTGTTATTGATTTAAACTAAATTTAAAATCAAGAAGAAAAAGTTTTATAATAACGTGCTGTGTGTGTTTTCTAATTGCAGTCTTAAGGCATGTATAGACACACATCAGTTGATCCTGCCAGGAATCTTGTGTAATTTGGGTGCAAGTGAAATTTTCAACTTTCTTAGTTGATTCCTCTCTATGTGAAGGAGAAATATGAGGAGAATGTGTTGTCCTTGAAATCAATGTAACTTGGGGTGACAACAGCCTCCTTTAAAAACATAATACATAAAGAGGGTGTTGTCACCCTAAGACAGAAAGTATGTTACTTACTGGTAGGAAAGACTTTAAATCTCCCATTTTTACTTAATTATTATTCAATAATAAAGTGCAATTTAAAGTTTTTCCTTCTGGTAACATACTTTCTGTCCTAGAATGACAACACCTACTTAATGTATTCTATTTATAAAATAGAATAAGTATGAAACTGTCTGTTTAAAGGGTTTATGTGGGTGGAGAAATGTAGAATTCTTTAGAGCAGAAATCCAGACTCAGATTTCAGATTCACATTTCTCTCTAGTTTATTCAACCTTAAGGCAGGGGTGTCAAACTCTGACCTGCAACATCCTTTTTTTTTTTGGCCCCCAAATAAATCCTAAATATGAATTGCAGCTGCCCCGTCACTGCCTTAAAATATGCCGCTACTATACTACAATTCCCGGCATCACTCGCAACTATAGACCAGCGGCCTTTCTGCCTATGTGTGGCCCCGCATTGGAATATTTTATAGAGCCACTCATAACATTAGGCCCTGCATTGGACTGTTGCAGGGAATTGTAGTAATGGTGTTATTTCAGTTTTAAGTTTGGCCCACTAATTTGTCTGTGTTTTTAGCCCACTGTGTATTTGAGTTTGACACTGTCGCCTTAAGGTATTAAAAAATAAAAGTTGCTAATAACAATGGAAAAAAATATTAATAAACAGTATTTATATAGCACCAACAAATTAAGCAGCACTGTATATTAAATAAGGGTTGCAAAAATGAAAAAAATTCAAAAAAAAAAAAAAAAAAAAAAAAAATATATATATATATATATATATATATACTATATATATGAATATATATAAATAGAAATATGTATTTATATTTATAGATATTAATATTATAAATTATATTATAAATATATATATATATACCTATACCTATATATATAATTGAAAATGCCATGGAAATAGACAAGTGCTGGCATTTGCCCAAAACAAAAATGGCGCAGCGATGCCCGGCTTCAATTTTTTTTTTGCCGCTGTCATTTTGCGTCCTTACGCTCCGCCCATCAGCTGTCGCTGTGCTGTAGAACTGCCCTCAGCCGTTATCTCCTGACGTCATTACGCAGTACGATAGCGCGGAATTTTTGAAAGCCCTGGAGCCGGAAATCAAGCAGCCGAGAGGTGGGTAGTGTTATATTTTGATACCGGGGGCACTGACTGACGGCGGCGGGTCGCTGGACGTTATAGGGGCAGTGTGAGGTGCCTGGCTATCCTCAGGTACCAAGTGTAGGCTGTCAGTGGGGTTGTAATATACGCAGAGCTCGTGTATGCTCTGCTGCTGTTTGAATAATAAAGCTTGTTGAATGAAAGTTTACTAAACAAACTCAATATAGAAATAAAAATATATAAATTATAATATACAATACAATAGTTATATTTACCTTTGTTATTTCCTTGGGCCCATACTCACCTGGCCACTGCTGTGTGTTACATTATTGTTCCATGTGAGTCCCCATTACAAGGGTTAAAGGTGAGCCATAATAAATTGGTGGCCCCTATACAAATAAAGGGTTTTTAAATTAATATATATTTATAAGCATTTTTGCATTGCCATCCCTTTCCATTTCTTGCTATGTTGATAACAAATATGGACACCCATGTCATACCCCAGGCTGCTGCAGAATTCAATGCATGTTCCCATTGCTTGAGATTGGGTGCTGCAACATTGGGGGGGTTGTCCTACAAAAACAAATGTTCTAGTGCTCAACAGAGTGATCTGACAATGAGCTTTCAAGGAATCAATTCATTTGTATTGGCTACCCAATGCACTGGGAAGTCGGTGTGTTGAGCTTTGGAAAGTGTAGGGCATGGTTGCACATTCCAGTGTGGTGTAAATATATATTTTGGTGCAATTAGGAAGGATGCAGCAGTGTACCAGCACATTACTGTGTGTTCATGCATGTATTACTTCCTCACTCATAACCTCGTCATAAACACGGCTCCAAGACATTTCTAGAGCTGCCCCGACTCTCTGAAATGGTCTTCCTCGTCCTATTCGGCTTGCTCCTACTTTCTGCTCATTTAAAAGAGCCCTCAAAACCGAACGCTTCCACCTCACCTACCCGTCTTCTGTCTCCTAAACCCTCACTATTCACCCCTTCCTATTGTGTGATACTTCTCCCACCTCTAAGCACAAAGCCTCCAAGGATACCTACATCACGCTTCCCGGGAGGCTGTGGGTCTGCGCATCCCCTTATCTCGGGCATGCATATTATTATTATTATTATTATTATGTTTAAACAGGATTTATATAGCGCCAACATATTACACAGCGCTGTACATTAAATAGGGATTTCAAATGACAGACTAATACAGACAGTGATACAGGAGGAGAGGACCCTGCCCCAAAGAGCTTACAATCTAGTAGGTGGGGGAATTTCACACACAATAGGATGGGAGATATGTAGTGTGGGAAGTAGTGATGCTTTCAAATGACAGAAGAAGCCGGGTAGGCAAGTTTGAAAAAATGGGTTTTGAGTGCTCTTTTAAATGAGCAGAAAGTAGGAGCAAGCCGAATAGGACGAGGAAGACCATTCCAGAGAGTTGGGGCAGCTCTAGAAAAGTCTTGTATCCGTGCGTGTGATGAGGTTATGAGTGAAGAAGTCAGTAGTATGCATAGAAAAAGCCCTTCCTTTAAAGTAAGAAGAAAATTGCAGATCTCGCGCATACGCAGTGAGATCGTCAATCTTCCCATCTATGTCACCTGATCTTGCGCCTGCGTAGTGCGAGATTGGTGATGTAGGAAGAAGGTCCCGGAGGAAGAATGATGTCGGAGCCCGGAGCTTCCTCTGCACCGGGCTGAAGACGAATACCGGAATGACGCGTAACCCAAACAAAGAAACTCGCCCCTGGGTTGGGTGACGTAGAAAGAAGACATAAAAATGGCACCTCCTGGCGCTCAGGGACGGCGCGGGACCCGATAGAAGACACCCCCGGATGGATCAGACTGCCCTGTAGGTAAGAGGTTTTTTTTTTTTTTTGTTTTAGGCACGTTTCAGTTTAGTTCCTCTTTAAATGTTAGAAAATAGAAAAATAGTAAGTCATCCTGTACAAAGAAAATACAAAGGATGGAACTATATATGCAAGAGCCTGAGATATAAGACTTTAAGGTTTACATTTCTATATTCTCTCCAGAAATACACTCAATAGGAAGATGCTGTAGGTGGGTGGTCAAAAAGTGGGCGAGACAACACATGACAATTGTAGCGTTTCCCTTTCTTGCCATATGAATCCAGTTGCCTCTAATTCTGTCATCTTTCTACTGCCCCCTTCTTCTTTGTTCCAACTTTCTAAAGGCCACACTTTTTGCATTTTCCATCTATTTTTTATTATCCTCCAACTGTTCAGTGCCCCTGTATTGTGACCCAGCTTTTCAGTAATCATCCAAAAACTGCTGGGTAGTGCGCCCAGCTAAAAGAGGCGGGGGAGAACACTGCATTTGCTTTAAAGGAACATGCAGGCTGCCATTTCTGAATGGTAATTGTTTAACTGATCCTCAGAATTTAGTATTTTTGAAACCGGTAATGCAGAACAGGTGAGCAAATCAGATGTTCTTCCTTCATTGGATACTTTATCTGCAGCATGTTTGTTTGGGGTCAAATTTTAAACCCATATCTTTCGTAACACGAGCACTAATGATCTACTGCTATAGTCCAGGCTTGCTGCCAACTGGTCTTGTTGCACCCCTCATGATGTCTTTACACTGCCCTGGACCCTGTGAGAAAAGTCCAATCACCAGGCAGCAGCGCTGTCACTGAATAAGTTCCTGACATGTTGCATAGCATTTTAGATGTTGCAAAGTATCTGATTATTCCTATTGGGGCATTTAGCTAGTGGGAAGATATTACCTGCCCTGGACTTCCCATATAAGATGTTTTTTTTCCGCTTCAGGTATGTATAATCATTGCAGATTACTTTCTTCTTGAACGGTTCGCTCATGTTGAGCTTTTAATGCCAGCCAAAAAATATAGTTTTATATAGCATTGGGGGGGGGGGGTTAGAGGTGCAGTCAGTTCGTGTCGCTGATGCTTCCTTATCTCCATTTCTGGTGATATTCTGAGTAACCAGTCAAAGAATTATTAAGGGATGCAGATGAAGACCTAAGGCAGCATACAGAATTCAATTTTAGTCACTGGAAACGATCTTTCATGATTGGTTGAAGCGACAAAAGAGTGAGATGAATGAATGAACGAGTGCTGTACACACAGAACCATTTTGTTTTATGGAGGGGGGTGGAACGAATGAGCAAGTGGCATCCTGCCATGCTCAATTGATTAGTATAGTGGTTGCTCTTCGTCGGTTGTTCATGGATCTGTCAGGAGAGATCCATTACTGACGTTGGGCAACTGCTGCACACATGTCAGACTGTCGCCCGAGACCATCCCAACCATTCATATTGGGCAAGGATCATCTGACGTGTGTACATAGCCTAAGAATGCTTGGTTTCTATAAATAGACATTTCAAGGAACAATGCCTGTATTTATAAATTTTTTCACCCATCAATTAAGCTGTATTTTCATTCACAGTTTTCCGAATCCCTATGTAGGGCGGTGATCTCCCCAGGCCCTTTTAGCTGGGCGAACCACCCAGCCGGACGGTTACTGAAAAGTTGGCCCACAATACAAAAGCTGCCACCCACCTACAGCTTCTTCCCACCCAGCTTAAAAAAAATGTCTGGGGTTGAACATTGCAGGGTACAACCTTAGGGTTACAGTGGCAAAGGGAGAGCAATCTAATGCTAAAATCACATTGTTGCTTTTTAATTTAGGTTTATCAAAATCCAGTTCAGTAGGAATTTACGTACATCCTATGTGACTCCAGGTTGGAGTTATTTTCCTAATTCATGTGTTTCTATGCTGTGAATTCTCTCTTTTGACAATGGTCTCTGAAAAGTCCAGCACTTGAACCAGGGGAAACCCTGCCCTGTATATATGAGATATGTGGCGCTATAGGAACTTTATAAAGTAATTGATCAGCTTTTATTCTATGTTCACTGGTGTGTAAAAAAAAAAAAACACATTATTGTTATGCTGAATGCTCTGGGCAGCGCGGTGGCTCAGTGGTTAGCACCCTGGCCTTTGCAGCTCTGGGTCCCAGGTTGGAATCTCGGCCAGGACTCTATCTGCATGGAGTTTGCAGGTTCTTCCCGTGTTTGTGTGGGGGTACTCCCACATTCCAAAAACATGCAATTGGGTTATTTGGCTCCCAAAATTGACCTTAGACTGTATGACTTATGACTATGGTAGGGACATTAGATTGTGAGCTCCTCTGAGGGACAGTTAGTGACGTGACTATGGACTTTGTACAGTGCTGCGTAATATGTTGGCACTATGTAAATACTGTGTAATCATTCTACTCTGTTGTGTTTTAGCAGGCATCATGAATACCTCTACTCCTCAGTCAGGAGGGCGCCAGAAGCATTTTTCACCAGTGGGGGAATATTTGTCTCCAGCTACCAGACCCCAACCCATCAGTGCGGCCGGCACCCCAACTCTGCAGAATTTCACCAGCAATGATGACGAATGGGAAAGAAAACAACGGCGGCGCTCCAGGGTGATTGATCTTCAGCTCAGTAATGTGGATTCTCCGGCATTGAGCATCTCTCCCGCTCAGAGGTAAGTCCCAGCAAATGCTCGGTCAGTGGCTTCAAATAAGAGCAAAAATAATACAACTTCCTCTCATGTGAATAGGAAAACATTCATTCATGGCAGCTAGCAACACTAGCATTGTACACTGAGCTGCACATGTGCATTTCATTTGTGCCTGATATCTTGCTGGATCACCCAGCTTCACTGATGAAAGTGTATCCTCTCCAGCCACATCAAAAATGACTATAGGCTGGATTCATACTGTTTATCTTTCATCGTGCGTGGTAACGTGTAGGATTTCTTACAATAAAGACCGGTCACTGCTTCTCTCCCTGCTCATGCATCCAGTCCTGCTGTAGTTTCCTGCCGGTGACCCATAGTGGGTGGGCCTGTTGGGTCCTTCCCACAGCTTTGCTCTCTAAGCAGTGGTCTGGGCTACTTTTACAACGTAACTGGGTTTGTAAAGGAATATATTAAATTAAAAGCTAAGTAATTTTTTTAACCATTAGGTCTAGGTTTTATCACTCATTTGATTGTTACAATCTATTGCATTTGGTTACATTAGCCGCAGCTGGATAAATCCATTTACTGTGAAGTGACTGTATTCTTTCTAAACAGGTCTGAGGTTAATTCGCTCCTCCTGCCCAAGCTATCAAATTCTCAGATCTCGGATCACTACTCCACCTGCATCAAGTTGTCCCAGGAGAATGTAAGTCATCTGCTACATATCATTCCATATTCTAATAGTCATATAATGTTGCTGGATGATTACCTAGCCTGTTCATACCCTAACTTTCAAGAAACTGTTATGTGCTCGCCCACATCAGTCTGTAGGATCTCTAGTGCTTGTCATAAATTCAGACAGTGGTTAGTACATTTGCATTGCACATTTCTGAAATCAAATCCCACCTAGGATACTTCATGGAGTTCATATGTTGTCTTCAGTGTTCTCCCCAGCACCTTTTAGCTGGGCGCACCACCTGGCACTTTTTTAGTAACCACCCAGCTGTTTTTGCACTGTAACTGAATTACACTATTACTAAAAAGTTGGGTCATAATACAGGGGCTGCCACCCACCTACAGCTTCTTCCCACCAAGAATAAAAACATTTCCGTGGAGAATACTGGACTTGTATAGTAAATTTAGCTATGACTAACCACAATACCCAATCTTTAATTAATGCTTTTGTTTAGAGAATAACAACAAAGAATGCATTTGGACTTCATTTGATTGACTACATGAGCGACATCCTGAATGAGAAAGGAAGTGAACTTACTAACTTCAAGGTGTGTTTTTTTTCTTTTCTCTTTTGCTGCAATACGTGTGCATTTCTGTTTTATATTTATGTATTCATGGTGGTTTCTGTGCAGGTTGCTGCTGGGACACTGGATGCCAGCGCCAAGATTTATGCTGTGCGAGTAGACGCGGTGCATGCTGATGTGTACAAAGTATTAGGAGGCCTTGGAAAGGAATCACAAGGAGCAGAGCAAGCAGAGGGCCAGCAAGCTGGTATGTAGAAATTGATGATAATCCTTGCTCTAAAAGGATATTCCACCAGGGAATGTAAGATAATAAAAATGTAATTAGTACACTTTATGCAATTGTAATTAAAGAATAATAATTCTAATTACATGATCAACATTCTTAAGTTGGTCATATTAGACAAACTTTCATAGCAAAAAGCTTTTTGCTAAACTTCCAGATATAAGAAGCTGAATTGGAATTAAACAATTGGTCTACACAATGCATAGAGTGTGAATTATTATTATTAAACAGGATTTATATAGCGCCAACATATTATGCAGAGCTGTACATTAAATAGGGGTTGCACATGACAGACAGTGACACAGGAGAAGGAGGGGACCCTGCCCAGATGAGCTTACAATCTAGGAGGTGGGGGAAGTATTACACAATAGGAGGGGGGTATGAAATGGTGAGTAAGTAGTGAGGGTTAAAGAGAAAGAAGACGGGTAGGTGAGGTTGAAGCGTTGGGTTTTAAAGGAGCAGAAAGTAGGGGCAAGATGCATGTGAGGAGGTTATGAGTGAGGAAGTTATTAGTAGGTCATTGGAGGAGTGAAGAGAGGGGTTAGTGGGGATTTTTCTATCAGTGCAGAATGGTAAGTGAGACAAGGCAAAGCACAGGAGATGAATTTGATTCTCGGATGGAATGGAAGCCCGTGAAGAGAACTACAAAGAGGCAGCAGCAGAAGAGTGATGGTAAGGCTGTGTATGGGGTAGGTGGGTAGGTAGAAAGGATGGATAAGTTTGGCTGCAGCATTCTTAGCCATATTTCTATGCTTGCTTATGCATGACAGGCTATCTGCTGATCTTCTATCCATAAATTTATTTTATAGATTTGAAGAAACTGATTGAGGTCTATAGAGGCCATATATTTTTACACATATACCAATATGTTGTTATACAACCTTGTTTGATTTATGCCTGGAAGTTCTCATATATTTCTAGCTTTCAGTATTTAGTTTTATATATACACAGAGGAGTGTGAATAACAAAGAAATTAAGTGAATGGTCGCAGACTGATTATAGGCACTGAGTGGATGCATGAAACTTTCACAGCCTTTGATGCGTGAAACTAATTTTCTCCTCTCCTTTGGAAAAGCTGACAGTGCAATCCCAGCAATACATGCCTACTGTGAATAAAAAGTATAAAAATGTTCTAAAACCTTTGAACAGATTTAATTTCTTTTGATGATACAAACCAAGAAGTTTCCTTCAGTCCTCTGTAGGCAGAGAAAGTGATGAAGTCAGCAGGTAATCTGAATTTGGTGAAAGGTTCTGTTACGTTTTGTAGAAGTCTGGCTGCAAGAATTATCCTGCATTTAGTTATAGATATCTGAAGGTTTTCAAACAATTCAACAGTCAAACAAAAATGTTTTTTTTTCTTTTTTTGTAATCAATTTTTAGTAAAAGGAAAAACAAGAAATCTCCAAAACCATGTATATAACTATGGTCTCATAAAACAACTGTACAGAGATGGCTTTAGGCAAAATCATAAGAAATCCGGGTAAAAGAAGTCAATATGAAAACAAATCACATAAATATTCAACTAAAAAGTATGACGTTTATAAATGTTGTAATGTGCAGCTATATCTATTTAAAGCATAGAGTATTACATATAAGTGACAGAAAGGAGTAGAAAGATAGAAGTGGAATAGAAAGGGGAAAGAGTCCCAAAGAGGGAATGACGGAGAGCAAAGGGGTAAGGGGAAGTGTCCACCTCGTCTAGCCTTTCCAGGGCTCCTGCCCAGAAGCCCGAGTGCTAATAACCTTACTCGAAATTCAGCAGATTCTGCAAAATCTATCCATATTAACCATGTTTCTGTGTAGACTTCATTACAGTCATGTAGTTGCGCAACATCAGCTTCTCCATTCCCTGAATAGGGGATGATTCTGTTGCTCATTCCCGTAGGGCGTTGGCTCCAGTGTTCCATTGCCAAAATATAAGGGTACGGCGACAGGGACACCCCTTCCTCGTACCATTAGGATGGTCACAGGCTCAGACAAGACCTTGTGGATCATGACCGAGGGACAATCGTATGGAGCAAATATTTTTTCCATCAGTCCTCAGGAAAGGCCTATTTGTTGTAATGTAGCTGTTAGAAATCCTCAATTTATTATTATTATTATTATTATTATTATTACTACACAGTATTCATATAATGCCAACATATTGCTGTACAAAGTTCATAGTCATGTGACTAGCTGTTCCTCATAGGAGCTCACAATCGAATGTCCCTACCGTAGTCATATGTCATTATTACAGTCTACGGTCAATTTTTGGGGGAAGCCAATTAACCTAACTGCATGTTTTTATAATGTGGGAGGAGACCGGAGTACCCGGAGGAAACTCGCACAAACACAGGGAGAACCTACAAACTCAATGCGGATAGTGTCCTGGCCGAAACAAGCTTCTAATTGCAATGCAAACAAACCAGGAAGATTACCAGTGACAGATGACATGACAGCTTTCTCCCTGAACATGAAAAGACCTAATGATGCAACATGGCTGTTCCCAGCAGTAACGTGTCCTATAAAACAGGATAATGAACCTGATTAAAGCTCTCCAAGACTGGAAAAGATAGACTGTCATGGGAAAACATGGGTGATCCAGCAAACCTACAATGGATCTGGTCCAGGATTGAAAACATTTGCAAATTATTTTTAAGAAACCCATTCCAGATTTACTGGGTCACCCAGGTTCTCCCTTGATAGTCTATCTTCCCCAGTCTTGGGGAGCTTTACCGCCTTGGTGGTATTCCCGAGTGGTGAATTTTACATACTAAAAGTGGTAACCCCGAGCCACACCAGGGGTAGGGAAAATAAAATCCTACCTATACCTCTCGATCCAGCAGCGTCCTCAGCGATCCCCGGCCGGCTTCTGCATCACATCCTCGATGGGATCCGTGAAGCGTCGGTACACCACGGAGGCGTGGCATGGTGGGAAATTTAAAAGGAGATTACATTGTAATCTACTTTTAAAACCTTGATCACCATCATAAAGTTATAAAAAATAAATCCAAAAGTTTATTCTAATATTGTACCCTTGTTTGGACAAATTAAAAAAAAAATATTTTTTTAATAAAGTTTATTTTATGTACCGTATTTTTCGGCATATAAGACGCACCCAATTTTAAAGGAGGAAAATCCAAAAAAAAAAAAAGATTCTGAAAGATTATTCCCCTTCTGATCACCCTGTGCCAGTTTAGCGGGGGCACGCTTGCTTCCGGGATCGTGTGTGCAGGCTTCTCCTCGCTGGGTCTGCAGGAAGGCGGAGACACGCGCTGCAGCCAGGAGGAGAGGAGAGAAGACGAGAAGCTCGCAGGATCGCGGTATCGGGTAAGTATGTTACCGGTTTTAATTATTTTTAAAACTTGCATTCGCCGTATAGGACGCACCCACTTTACCCCACAGTTTTGGGGAAGAAAAAGTGCGTCTTATACGCCGAAAAATACGGTATTTAATTATTGTATTAAAATTTATGATTTGCGTTTCAAACTTTATCATACCCGGGAGTTATTCCTAATATTTACAAGCCTAAAATAATAAACAACAAATTTCCACGCAAAGCAATGTACTGCTTTTGACATAAAAATACGGACATAATTAGAACGCCAAGGAGGGTTAATAAATCTTGACCATGGTGTTCTTTGGACAGATGATGTTACTCTGGGACAAAGGCAGGTAGGATAACTATTATATTTTATGTGACTGCATTTCAGATTTAACTAGGTAACACACTGTTGCCTGTCGATAAACTTACTACCTGTGTGGGCTACCCAAGGCTTTTGTTTTACATACTTATACAGTTGTGATCCCAGGGTGGGTGGGAAAGAATTGTAGGTATGTGCCAGCCACTCTATTTTGACCCAGCTTTAGTAACCACCAAGAAACATCCAAGGGGGTTAATAAAAAGCACAGGGTGGTGCGCCCAGCTAAAAGGGGCTAGGGAGAGCACTGGTATAACATGAAGTGATCCTTATCTCCTTATATTTTAAAGGTGATGCTGATAAAGAGCCACAAAATAAAAAACAAAGAAAGAGGCAACACTCTGTGGATACCATCGAACAGAATTTGAACAACATCACTCGTTCTTCAACAGACCGCGTAGATCAAGTAAGAGTCTCCTGTTAACAAGTTAAAAAAATTCAGCCTCTAATGACGAAGGGCAGAGATGTTGGTATACACCTGATGCAGTGTTTAAACTTTTATTATCAAGTAAATACTCTTATCACTTATCAGTAGAAGATCAATAAAAAGCCTAAACTGACAGTCTGCTCTATTAGTACCCGTCAGAGCTGTCAGCCCAGCTTTCGGAATGTTGAAGTTTGCATAGGCAGCCACCACCTCTCTATATATCCTTCTGACAATGTCCTGCTGATAAGTCATTTAGGTCCAACGCATGGCCTGAGCCTGGCCTTCAGTAGTAAAGAGACTGGCTGTAAAGGTAACTGCTGACACCTTGGGCCTAATTTTTTTTAAAGCTCTCCAAGGCCGAAGAGGATACACTTTCATCACTGAAGCTGGGTGATCCAGCCAACCTGGAATTAATTAAGTCAAAGTATTTTGCTAGCAAGTGTTTTCAATCCTGGACCAGATCCGTTCCAGGTTCACTGTATCACCCAGCTTTACTGATGAAACTATCCTCTCCAGCCTTGGAGATCGTCGTTCTACAAACTTGTTTGTTTATTTTCATCCAGCAGGCGGACCGTCTCCTGTTTACAAAGCTCAATAACTCAAGCAAAGTTTATATACCGTATTTTTCGGACTATAAGACGCACTTTTTCTTCCCCAAAACTGGGGGGGAAAAGTGGGTGCGTCTTATACACCGAATACATATTAAATATACCGGTAATTAAAAAAAATCATACTCACCC
>NC_092859.1:157897554-157910681 GCF_032062135.1 Pyxicephalus adspersus
TTTTTTAGTATTTTGTTCAGAATCTTTTTTTTCTAGGTTTTTCTCCTTTAAAATTGGGTGCGTCTTATAGGCCGGAGCGTCTTATAGTCCGAAAAATACGGTACTTTAACCCTTTGGTTTTACTTCAAAGACGGCCTACATGTAACAGAATGCTACAAAGCTAACATTTGTGTTGTATAGCTGATTAAAATACCAGCCAGCCCATCCCTGTAGAACAACAATTCAAAGTCTGAATTAGAGCAACAATTATGTTCTTTTTATTGGTGGTACTGTATGCACATGAGATAGACAATAATAAAACAATGGTGTCTGGCTGTATACTTATATAAACCTCCATGCACACATTTACTGACGATGACATTTGTGTTTCTCCAGATTGACCCTCTCTTTCAGAAAGCCGCTGCCTCGTTTGATGAATGCAGTACAGTAGGGGTATTCCTGACTACTCTGCACTGTTCCAATTATCACAGTGAGTTGCACTTTGATGATTATGTGATTCCGCTGTCCACCATTCAAGAGGAACATGCTCCAACTCCAACATCTGTTGATACATCTGAGCTGAAAAGTAAGTAGTTCAAAACTATACCTTCAATTCATTACAACACTATTTTACATTTTTTGGATTTTTGCTTTTTGTTCCAAAAGCAAATACTGGTGGTTCGTACATATTACCGTTATTATTGTCAAACCTGAATAATAAACATGTTAAAATATAATGTATTTTTTTTTTTTTTTATTTTTTTTTTTAAAGCGGACCTAAACTCAACATTTTTACTTTACATAAAAGGGTTGACAGCCCTTATATGTAAAGACATTTTTTTTTCAAGCAAAGGTTGCAGCACCGCTCCTTTAAGGAATGGGAGCACAGAACCTCCCGGGGTATTTCACGTACCCTGGGAGGCTCTGTCTCAGCTCTGCCTTTTTTTCACTAAGGGGAAAGGGATGCCAATCTCACTCACGCGCAGTGAGATGGACTCTCTTTTTTTCCCCCCTTTGCAGCGGGCTATGTCACCCGATCTCGCACCTGTGCAGTGAGAGATTGAGTGACGCAGGGAGAAGAACAAAGATGGTGGCGCCCAGCGCTTCCTCCGTGCTGGGACAAAGAAGAATTCTGGGACAACACAGGACCGTCCAGCGCCATCGAGGGGATCTGTAGGATTAAAGGTAAATGTGTGTTTTTTTTGTTTTGTTTTTTTTTTATTTTCAGTTAATTCCACTTTAAGTTATCAAATATTTCACAATGCATAGATTGAATTTTTCTCTTTAGCCAGCAGGTGGTGCTTTAGGCCTAGTTTTTCTTAGATTTTAGATTTAGCAATTCTTAGAGCAGAATCAAGCGCAAACATGTTTTGACATTACCTATATTTTAAAGCATCTACACCTTTACATTATAATTAATTATCCTATATAAGCTATATTTCATCTCCTGATTGAGTCTTATCTATGAACTTTTTCATGCAGCGCTTCTGAGTCAGTGTGTGGACAAACGTCCCCTATGCCCATCACTTGCAAGATTTCGCCAAATGCAGCTGGACGGTGACATCAAGGAGGAGGTATACCCACTATACATTTTTAGCATTACAGGAATACAGAATCACCTTACAACAGATGGTGTATAATAGGAACAAAGAAGCAACAATAGTTGGGAGGGGTGGTTAGACAAATCAAAATGAGAATAAAATAAAAGTTAAAACCTGTGGATGAAAAGAAAGTACACGTCAAAGAGGAACAAGTTAAACTCTACAGCTTGTGAGCTATAGGTAATCATAATTCATATTCAGTAAGAGATGTTCAAGAGAAAAGTTTCCCTTTCCAATCCCTGTGTTATTGTTAACTTACACTTTCACCAACCACTGATCATTTACTTTCTGCATACTACTAATATTAAAACAAATAAGAATGGCCTGATTTGGGTGGTTGACCAGCGTCTGGCAGGTATTCAGCTGCCTCAGAGGTGAAACCACAAAAATGAGATAGTTCCTTTAGTTTCCACATTTTTTTTTCTTTTTTACTTTTTACTATTTCTCTTTATAGTGTAGTTTTCAAAATTATTAAACAAACATAACAGTCATTATTAACATAGGATTCCAGTGTAAGGCTACGTGCAATGGTTCTCGTTTGATAATTGGCTCCTGGCTGATATCGGATGAGAATCTGGTGTGTGTACAAGGTTCGTAGTCTATCGCCTGAAAGACCGTCCTGGCGGATCCATGAATGAGAAACGATTGTAGTGGAAGTGAAGGAGAGAGAGGGCAGTGGGGTGCCGCTGCGTTGTTTTCCCCCTTCCCCTCTCCATAGAACAGAACGGTGTTGTACATACAACACTCATTAATGCATCGTGCAGTCTTTTGTCGTTGGAAAGGATCATGAAAGATCCTTTCCAATGACAATTACTCCACGCGTGTACCTAAATAAAAACCAATATTGAATAATCTTGAGCTGTATATATATAATCATCATCATACATAAAACAGAAAAAGGGAAGGATTGAACCAACATACATAGGGAAAAACCATAGGGGAAGGGTCAGGGAAAGGGTTATGGGTTTTGTATGTCAAGGGGCATCCTCAAAGTTTCAGTAATTCCCATACATTGATATAATTAGGAATACAGGGTTAGATACTCCCCATATTCAGGAGACTCCTGGAACTTAACCAATAGAACCAGGTGTTGCGGAATCTATCATCTGTAGTTTCCACATTCCATAAGGATTGATTATTAAAATGTGAAAAAGAAAATATGTAGCATGCTACATGCATACTTATACTGAATGCTTATCCAAAGGCTTTATCTTTAGTACATGCTTAGTCAATGACCTAAAAAAAAGGAAAAACTTTTCTTTGGCTTTTCTAGCTAAAGTTAGGTCAGCTTTTCTAAATAATCAGCGTGTTCGTTTCAGGGTTTTGGTTGTGTTGATTGGCTGTAGCTTCATGAACGCATCTTACATATGCAGGATTTCATTCATCTCGCTCAATTTGAACAGATGGGCAGGATTCCCTCTAGCAAAATACACATTATTAGAAACTTTGAGAAATGTTTACATTTATGAAATGATTTTTAGTTAGAAATTCCTGGTTCCTGATGGTCTCATTTGCTTTGTCACTCTTTCTGCAGAATGTTTTATTAACGGATAAATACAAGGAGAGCAATCATGCGTTTGATATCAATGCGGAAGTGGAGGATGATGTTCCCGAGCCTGCTGGGCCTGACATGGATGACTTTGATGCAGACACGTGTGATGGCAATGAAGGAGAAGATCTGGTAGAGTTTTCAGAGCAACGGGAGGCTTGCCGAGCAGAGAGAAAAGGGTTTGTTTATATTACCAACTAGAACCTAAGGTGGAGTTTTACATTCTATGCAGTGTTCAACCCAGAGATTTTTTAGCTGGGTGGCAGCCCCTGTATTGTGGCCCAACTGTTTAGCACCACTCAAAAACAGCTGGGTGGTTACTGAAAAGTGCCAGGTGGTGCGCCTGGCTAAAAGAGGCTGGGGGAACGCTGCTATGCCCTACACAAGCACTTTTTATTCTGTGGTATGCTCTGTATGTCAGTTTCTAGGTAGACCACATGTTGCATCTCTGTAGAAAATTGAAGTGACTTCTGCATTTTTCTTTAATTTCTTTACACCAGCATCCATTTTCCTGATTTTGCATGCAAATTTAGAACACCATGGGATTTAAAATCTTTAAAATGTCATGCTTAGTTTGCCTATTCCAGCTGTGAACTAGCCTTCCCCAAACTCCTCCTTTGCAGAACTATGTTCTTGGTCATACTTTAAATTACTTTGCTAGGTAAGGCACTACCCTCATTCATTTTACCTTGGTAATGTTATTTTATTCATTCTTTAAGCCATTACATTCTTTCCATCAGGTCACAGATTACCCAGATAGCAGAAGCCGACATTGGTACTATGTGCCTCCAGCTGTCATCTCATCCCGGAGAGTATTCATACTTCAGTCCTCGCACCATGTCCATGTGGGCAGGCCCAGAACATTGGCGTTTCCGCCCTCGACAAAAAAGTAATTATACTTCCTTTACATACAGTCTTTTATTTAACAGAGAGGCATATAATTGTAACCTAAATCTATTTATCTTTCAGTTGAGTCTGTTGGTGACAAACAAAAGGTCAAAAAGGCGAAGAAAATGTTTGAACTGAACTTTGAAGATGATATTAATTTTGAAACTTACTTTTGTAAAACTAGGGTAAGTTAAAAAAAAACCTCTATTGGTATCTTTGACACTGCTCTTTCATGGTTTGCGTCCTACCTGTCTGACAGCTCCTTTCAATTTTCTTTCAATGGTAATTCCTCCTCTCCTGTTGGTGTTCCCCAAGGGTCAGTCCTTGGACCAGTTCTCTTTTCTCTGTACACCTCCTCTCTCGTTAGTCGCATATCCTCCTTTGGTTTACAATACTATATGTATGCTGATGACACTGAAATCTATCTGTCCACCCCTGACTTGTCTCCTTCAGTCCTGGATAAGGTCTTATGCTGTCTGACAGACATCAGATGGGATGGCATCGCGTTAGATTCTTGGCATCGCGTTAGATTCTGCCCTCTCATTTACTCCCCATATTCAGAACATTTCCAGGTCCTGTTACTTTCACCTACGCAACATCTCTAAAACCTGCCCCTACCTGTCCCCAGACACCACCAAACTCCTTTTACACGCTCTTATCTCTCGTCTGGACTACTGTAACCTCCTCCTCTCTGGCTAACCCGACTCTCTCCTCTGCAATCTATTATGAATGCTGCAGCCAGAATTATCCATACTTCCCACCTACCCCATACACAGCCTTCCCACCACTCCTCTTCTGCTGCCTCCATTCATAGTTCTCTTTATTGGCTTCCATTTTACCTTAGAATCAAATTCAAGCTCCTGTGCTTTGCCTTTAAATCCCTCCATAGTTCTTGCCCCACTTACCGTTCTGATCTGATAGAAAAATAATCCTCCAGCTACTCTCTTTGCTCCTCCAAATACCTACTAATGACTTATTCACTCATAACCTCATCACACACACACACACACACACGACTCCAAGACATTACTAACGCTACCCCGACTCTCTGGAATGGTCTTCCTTGTTCTATTCGGCTTGCTGCTATTTTCTGTAAAAGCCCTTAAAACCCATCTTTTCAAACTTGCCTACCCATCTTCTTCTGTCTTTTAAACCCTTACTACTTATCCACCAATCCATATCACCCCTCCTAATATATGCTGCTTTTCACACCACCTAGATTGTAAGCTCTTCGGGGCAGGGTCATCTCATCTCCTGTGTCACTGTCTGTATCTGTCTGTATACCTACAGCATGGCTGTAGAGTCGGTACAAAAACCCTTCGACTCCAACTCCTTGTTTTATGCTACCACAGACTCCAAATCCAACATTTAAATATGCTGATGTATGCTAATGTTCCTTGTTGATTGAAACACAACATACACAGCATTTCATCACTGCCAGCCTTTGTAAAGCGATATGAAGACTGGGTCTGCTTTTGGAATAAAGAACTTCTGGCCAGGAAGCTGACACTCTACCCTGTTTGACCAGCCTGTAATTGCCAGAATGTAAACAAGTAAAGTTTATGCCTAAATTTTAAACTAAAAATACAACAATGAAAACGTTTTATTGTTTTTTTATCATGAGGCAATACATTTTAAAGTACTTGCAGATATGAGGATCAGGGTAGCACTCTTGCCTTTGCAGCGCTAGGTCCCTGGTTGGAATCTCGACCAGGACACTATCTGCATGGAGTTTGTCTGCGTGGGTTTCCTCCGGGTACTCTGGTTTTCTCCCACATCCCAAAAACATGCAGTTAGGTTAATTGGCTTCCCCCTAAAATTGTCCTTAGACTGTATAAGTGACAAATGACTATGGTAGGGACATTAGATTGTGAGCCCCTTTCAGGGACAGTTAGTGACACGACTGTGGACTTTGTACAGCGATGCGTAATATGATGGCCTTATATAAATTATGTGTAATAATAAATAATAAACCATTAACCAAAAAAACCTAAAACAGCATAAATGTTAAATAAACTTGACCTATGGAGTGTGAAGCCGGCATGGGCTGACACCTCTGCTTTCTCACAACACTCTGTGTGCAGGGGATTTATATATGCAGAATATAATCTTACTGTATAACCCGGATTAAATTATATCAACTCTGAGCAAAAATTTTATAATTGTATCAAATGAATATTTTTCATGAGCCCAGTGTAATCCAGATTACAAAGATGTATAAATGTTAGGCTGCAGAAAAGCTCAGATAAGCTTCATACTAGTGACAATTTATTAATACAGCAATGAACTACTTTATTGTGACTGATATCTATGAAATAGGTCATTTTACATATGTATGTTTTCAGAACAACTTACATTTATTTTGGGGTCGGTAGATTTTTTTGGACTCCAGATACTCCATAGCCCTAGTAACCAGGACAAACGGGAAAGAAAATCCCCAACAGAGAGAGAAAGACTAGAACCCACATCACCTTTTTTATTGATGTCTGTGTTCTGGTTTTGTGATTTTTCCACACTTTCTGCCCTGAGGTTGTAACTGTTCCCTGTATAAAATCTTCTATTGTATATTTTTAAAACATGCAACACATTTATATCTGAAATAATGGGGTTTATAAAGCAAATGACACAAAGCAATTGAGAATAAATTGTTAATATGAACACAATTGCTCCCTGATGATGTCAGTAAGATGAAATGCATGTGTAGCTAGGTCTCTGCTGAGTAATGCAGATAATGAACCTCCTTTTACACCACATCCCTAGCAATAATCCCATAAACAAGTGGTTAAAATTCAATTTGATAACTGTGGGCACTCTTTTTTTTGGCTGGCTTTTGCCCGCCCACAATATTTCTTTTTTCCCACCCAGAGAAGCCAAAACAGTACCTGTTTGGTGGAAACTTTTTTTTTTTTTTTTTAATATTCCTAATGGATATGTCATCGATATACAATATTAAGCATCTATGTAGGAGCAGTATGTGTGCAATCACTGTGGCTTTCTTGTTGCTACTGAATAGATTTCTATATGCTACTGCAACCAATATATATCTGTAATATACAGCCCATCTGTGCTAGTATTACTGTAATTAATTGTGAAAAGCATCAGCAAAATATTTTAAAAAGTTGCTTGAATTACATCCTAAGTAAGTCTATTGGCACTACATTGGTGATACTGTACTTTGGGCCCAAGTAATGGGCATAATATAGGTGTCTGCTATCTGTATATGCTATATAGGACAGGCCTGACCATCAGGCCGTGCATTATTTTAATTATTCAATTTATGTAATAACCATTTTTTCCCCGATTTTTAAAATATATATATATATGTATAGGCATCTACAACACTTGCAAAAAGCACACTTGAGAACCAAAATAAAAAAGCCACAACACTGCCTGCTGATTTCTACTATGATCCGGACAACATTGCAAAGATGAGCCTAAGACCAGCAGATAGGGTAAGTATTTACTATTATTTCTCTTTTACATTTACCTCTACTCTGTGTAGGTTGTTAATCTAATTTCTTTTTTTCTCTCTCCAGGTCAAGAGGATGGCCCCTGGAAACTCCATTTCTGCACAAGAAGATGAGATTGGAGAATATAATTACAACAATCCCAATGACACTTCAAACTTCTGTCCAGCCCTGCAGGTCAGCAATGTTTCCTGTGGTTAACATATCTACTTCCAGTGGGTTTCTCCTAACTATAATAACCATATAAATTTTGTAGCATTTTGACAGTGATGACGATGATGGTCCTTTTGCCTCAGATGAAGGTGCCGAATTTGGCTTACACAATGGAATAGATGAGAAGAGGGTAGGCTTTGGAGAGCACACTTTAATTGCAGAACCACAGAAGGTAAGCAGTGCACTTCGATGAGGTTTTGTGTTGTGTGAATAATATGAAATTCTTGGAATTAAATATGTCTACACTTGCACATCTCTATGCTGCAAAGAAGGATTAAATCCAAATTGCAGTTTTATGACTAGGAGTGTTGGTTGTGCTGTCGGGTACTACCCAGCTATGTTTTTATGAAAAATGAACTGCAGCAGCCACAGCCTCTTCATGAAAAGTGCAAACTCCTACAACCACAGTCATTCTTGTACTAAAACAGCTTTTTCTACCATTCACCTGTTGGTAACTTGACTCATAATTGTGATTCCTAATCTTTTCATATCTTAATCACTATCCATTGTACTTTTCTTATCTTAATCACTATCCATCATACAAGGCTTGTAGGGTGAGTGTTTCAGTGGCATATTACAATTTTCCTGATTAGCTAAGTCTAAAGCTGCGTACACACTTCCAATTTTTGTCGTTGGAAAGGATCTTTCACGATCCTTTCCAACGACAAGGGAGTGCACGATGCATGAACGGTGCTGTACATACAGCATCGTTCATGCTCTATGGAGAGGGGAGGGGGAGAGCGACGGAGCGGCACCCTGCTGCGCGCTCTCCCCTTCCCTTTCATTACGATCGGCTGTCGTCCATCGTTCGTGGATCCGGCAGGTCGGTCGTCCGGACGATGGACGACACCGACTGTACACACGCCAGATTTTCGCCCGATAATTGGCCGATGCCGATTATCGGGCGATAAAAATCTGACGTGTGTACGTAGCTTTAGGCTATGTACACGCAGCAAATGATTCTCCCTGATATGAGCAATCGGGCTTGTCTCGGGCAGGAATCTGACCTATAAAGAGGTCACTTGATGCCTTTCTTGGATCCGTCCTGATGGATCGATGAACGACCACAATGGAAGTTGAGGGAGGAGAGTGCAGCAGGGTGTCGTTCACTCGTCCACTCCCCTTTCTATAAAACAGAACGGTGCTCTATATACCTATTCATCTTTCAGTATTTTAGTCTTTTCACTCTGAAAGATCGTTTGCAACAACAATAACTGACCCTGTGTACGCAGCCTTGGGCAGGGAATAAATGTTATTCTTTTTCATGCAGGTAAACAAAATTGAGATTAACTATGCCAAAACAGCAAAAAAAATGGACATGAAGCATCTGAAGATGAGCATGTGGGGGCTACTAACAAATACTGTAGAAAAAGCAGAAGAGGTAAGTGGATATGTCCTAGGGAAGTTCCAACCTAAAAAAAAAGAAATCTGTTGATTGACAATGTTTTAGTTTTTTATTGTTTAATGTAAAAAACAGTACTAAAATATTAATTACTGATTGACTTCGACTTAATTTGTTCACTTCAATGGACAGTTAATAAAAGAATAGTTAAAGAGAAACTAAACTGAAAAGTGCCTAAAAAAAAAAATTACACTTGTCTTCAATCCCGCAGGGCAGTCCAATCCATCCGGGGGTGTCTTGCATCGGGTCTTGCGTCGTCCCAGAGCCGGCGTAGAGATGTGGGATGGAAAAAGAAAATTTCCAACCACACAGCGCATGCGTGAGATCGGCAAATTTTTCTCTTTGCGTGAAAAGGCTCCTTCTGCGCATGCCCGAGATGCTTGGGCATGCGCAGAAGGGACACTCAAGAACCTCTTGGGATGCGCGACGTAGGTATCCCGGGAGGCTTTGCACTGCCATTCATTCTTGATCTCTTAGGCGGGCGCGGTGCTGCACCCCTTTTTTTGCTTAAAAAAAAAAAAAAGGGTGTTGCTTTAAAAACAAAAAAAAACAAACAACAGAATTTTTACCTTACATAAAATAAAAGGGTAGACAACAACAATATGTGCTCCTAGAAGATAAGTAATACATATTCTCATCCCAGTGCTTATTAATTCTGCTATTGCAGCCTCTAAATGTTAGAGGAGTCTCATCTATTAATGGGCAGGATTTTACTTTTCAGTTTTAGATTCAGGGATGAAGTTCAGGGATGTGGAAAGGTATTTTATATTGGTTATTATACATCACTTTCCTAATTGTCAGACCTGTTGGTCCTAAACTCTTATGGCCGACAGGGTTTGCAAACATTATCAGATTTAAAGTAGGAACAGCAGAAAGAGCTATACCAATGCTTATTTCTATGTTGGTGCAGCTCCATCATGTGCTTCCAAATGAATCCTTTGTCCCAGCTTGGGGGAGGATATTTTTTTGTAGAAGATGCATGGCCAATGTTGGCACAGATTTTGCACATGTAAGATCTTATTTACTTTAGTTGATTTTGCTTTGGTAAAGCCATGACACAGAAGAGTAAAAAAGGTTTCAAATAGCTTGCAGGTGGAAGCAGCTTATGGCAGCAGCTTCTACTAATACTGTGCATGCTTCCTTTCAGTTTTACAAACTTCTGGCCAGGAGCAATGTATTCTGAGATAATAGTTGGCTTTGCCTCTTCTGTATTATTTCACATTGTTGGTGTGGCTTGGTCCAATGGATCCCAAAAGAGAAAATGTGGAACGTTTTACAACTTTGTATGGCTGTGCTGCATATGATGATACATATAAAAAAATCTTATTCTTTTTGTCCTATTTCTCCTTTAATGTTTTCCCTATGGGGAATGTCACCTTATTTACTGGCTCTTGTCTTTCAGATTTAACATAGAACTTTTTACTCTGTATATAGTAGGTTTGATTCATAAATAAAATGATCTTTCCTTGCATAGATTGATTTTTCTGTTTATTTCATTTAAGCCAAATCATACGCCTGAAACAGAGAATGCAGCTGTTGAAGAAGAGAGGATTTTCAGCAATGTCACAAGTGAACTGCAGAAGAGGTATATAATATCACCTTTTATTTATTTTTTTCTATTGTACACAATGTGCGCTTTAACATTTATACTGATGTACTCTGCTTGATCAACAGGTTGCCCACTGTTATGGCACAGAATCTTTCAGTACCACTGGCATTTGCTTGTCTTCTGCATCTTGCTAATGAGAAGGTTAGTAAACATAGCTTCCTCGCTTTAGTTGGAATCTGTTAATACTGATTACTGTATATCATGGTAGGAATTTCAGATTATCTGAAACACCTTGTGACCTGCACAGGAAAAAAGCAAAGTGAGTGGCAATTTAGTAAGAGAGAATCAGGCAAGGCTGACATTACTCTGTGCCAAAATGTGTTGTCTGCTCATAACAGGACCTAGGGGCTAAGTCCATTTCTGATAGAACAACTGGTATTGTAAGAAAGAAAGAGGGAAAGAAAGAACGAGAGATAGAGAGCATAAGAGGAGATAGAGATAGAGTTTTTTTTTTTTTTTTTAAACTGCAACATCTTTTTTTTTTTTAATATGTAAACTTGAACTTATTATTAAATATATAATTAAAGGGTTTTATAGTATCATTTTAACAAAGAAAAAAAGAAAAGCTCCTGTTAGGCTATGGTACTTATAAGTAGGTCTGGGCAGGCCGCAAGGTAAGTTTTGTGCACATATTGTTTGTTCCCCTCCCTGTTGCCATTTGAAAGTAAAAACAGCAAAAGCTCCCATTTCAATCCATGTCAACCCCCCCATTTATTATTCACGTTCTTCACTGTTGTTTTCTTGCTTTTCTACAGAATTTGAAGCTGCAGGAAGTCGAAGATCTCTCCGATGTGTTAATTATGCAGGGAGACTGATCAGACGGCAGGAATGTGTCATTGACACCACACAAATTCAGTTCAATGTGATAAATGACATTTTTATTCTTCTGTCAGTGTCTGCACTACAGCAGAATATGCTTTTTGTAAATAATGTATTTATGCAACATTTTACATTTTTTATTGACCCCCACCCATATATGTACCTAATAGAAAAAAAAAGGAAAATAAAAAGATTGTCAGTCATAATCCAGTGTTTTCAGTTCACGATGGTCGCCGCACCTTCGGCATAAGGGCAATGTATGAGTGTTGTTGTGATGTCTATTTTCACCCATGGCTGTCAAGAAGGAGAGAACCAGGAAAAACGTTTGTCATGATCCTTGTGCGGCTGCTTCCCAGTGTCTGAGATCTGATGCTGTCTGAAGGTCATTTCGTTATCCAGCTTCTAGAAGATGATATGGATACAATGACTTGGTTACACGGTCTTACAAAAGTTTGCCTCACACAGGAATTTGTGATAATGATTACATACAAACAACCATTTCTGTGAATATCAGAGCAAACAAATGCATTTCATGGTGATAATGTGCATGGTAATCCTGATTTCCTTTAGTGACCACATCACAATATTTTAACTGTTCAGGTCTAAATAGAATGGAGAGCCCTGACCTCAATCCTAATATACATCTTTCGGATGAATTGGAACCTTTCAACACATTTTAGCTATATGGGATCAATATTCGATGAATGCACTCCAGAATCTTGTGCCAAAAGCCTTAATAGTAAAGTGAAAACGTATATAGCTACAATTGAGTGGCCTTTCAATATTATTGCCCATGCTTTTATAATGGATGTCAATGGAGCTTGTATACTGTAGGTGTGTTAGGCAGGTGGCTATAAAGCGACATTATGCTGCTTTTGGATCAGGTACCGGAAAAAAAAAATCCAAGGGGGACAGAAACAGGAACCTTTTAGTATTGTAGGACACGGTGCATTGCCATTCATTTTGAATGGCACCCTAAAGCACTTATGCAGTATCATGCAATGTACCCACATGGCTCCACAGGAGGAGGAGAGGACTCTGCCCGCAGAGCTTACAATCTAGGAGGTGGGGGAAGTATCACACAATAGGAGGGGAGATATGGAGTGGTGGGAGAGTAGTGAGGGTTTAGGAGACAGAAGAAGACGGGTAGGTGAGGTTAAAGCATTTGGTTTTAAGGGCTCTTTTAATTGAGCATAAAGTAGGAGCAAGCCGAATAGGACGAGGAGGACCATTCTAGAGAGTGGGGGCAGCTCTAGAAGAGTCTTGGAGCCGTCTGTGTGACGAGGTTATGAGTGAGGAGGTCATTAGTAAGTCATTGCAGGAACGAAGAGAGCGGCTGTGTATCGGATAGGTAGGTGGGACAAGAACTGTGGAGGGATTTGTGTTTTAGGTAGGTAGGTCGGATAAGAACTGCAGGGATTTCAAGGCAAAGCACAGGACATTAATTTGATTCCAAGGTGAAATGTAGGCCAATGAAGAGAACTACAAAGAGATGCAGCGGAAGAGGAGGGGTGAGAAGGATAAATGAGTCTGGCTGCAGCATTCATAATAGATTGTAGAGGAGAGAGTCGGGTTAGTGGAATACCAGAGAGGAGGAGGT
>NC_092859.1:157912055-157924572 GCF_032062135.1 Pyxicephalus adspersus
ATGGAATCTCAATGCTAAATTAGCAATGTCTCCAGAGACACCGGCCTCTATCTTGGCACTGTCTGTGGTTCCCCTCACATAGACAGGCCAAGACCAGGATAGGTCGGGTACACCAACCTCAGAAAAAGCTGCTAAGAAAAAAGCAATAACTCCAAAAATGTTCAACAAGAAAAAAGTTGATGCAGAAGGGAGAACATTTAACAAAAGATAGGAAAGGGAATATATGTTCATGCTTCATGAAGACAAATGTTCCCTTTTTTCAGAACATGAAGGAAGGATTTATACTTCTACTAACACTGTTTCTTAATAAAAATTTCCGCCCACCACTTATGATTTGAGTGATTTGAGTTTGACACCCATGCTTTAGATACTGCTGGCCACAAAATGGATTCTGGTAGCAGGAGCGGTTATTCAGGACTGGCCTACATTTTACAGCAGTATAACCCAAAGGTGTAACGCTTTCTGTGACCCTCAGTAGATTTAAAAAATGTTGCAGTAAGTACTTGTAATTGTTTAGCTGGACATCACTAGGGACCTGCAGCCTGGATTCTACAGAAATGTGCTGTTCAATATTTTACATTTTAGATGAATTTTTTAATATTTTGGTATCCCGTTCTACTCTGCTGGCTTGTACTTTCAATGACATTTGTAAAGTTGGGCTGACCTAAATATATTATGTTTAAATATATATAATTTTAAGTTGATTGGAACCATAAAACACAGCCCATTCATTCATTTATGTGAGAAATCTTACGTGTATCTGGGTCAGTTCTTTAAAGGTCTCTTCCAGATGTTCCTTGAACTTCTGCAGTTCCTGTTCTTGCCTTTGCTGCTGTTTCTGATTCTCATCTTTCTGGTGGGCAGCATCTTGTTGCTGAAACTAGAAGTTAAAAAATGTAGAAAGAAAAAGAAAAGAGATGTTTTGTGAATTGTGCTTTAGCCATTCTATTAGAAAAAAAAATCATTTCAGCTGTTGTGATATAATTTAAGAGGTATTCAGTCAAAATATTAATTTATTCTCCTATATTAGTGTTTTCCAAATGTTTCATGTTCAAGTTTTATTATTACGACATCACACCCTCTGTAATGTTCTTAGTTGGAGAATCTTTGCATTCTACATAAAGGAATGAATTTGTTTTCGGTTGCAATTTCTATTGAACCTTCAATGAGAGATAAATAAGCTGCTATTGCTAATCTGATTTGAAAACAATCAACTTGCACAGTTTGCATTCTGATCCTTTAATACTTTCTAAATTCCTGACGCAGAATTGAAAGTGCAGCACAGGTGTTCAGCTTATTTAAATAATAAAAGGGAGATATCAGAGATATATTAATAATTTACTTAATTGTGAAGAACAATGTTAAGACTTGCACACTGGCCTTTGTAATGCTAGGTCCCAGGTTCAAATCTTAGTCAGGACACTATTGACATGGAGTTTGCATGGGTTACCCCCGGTTTCCTCCCACAATTAGGTTAATTGGCTTTCCCCAAAATTGACCTTAGACTATGGTGATGACATATGACTATGATAGGGACGTTAGATTGTGACTATAGACTTTGTACAGCGCTGTGTCAGCGCTATATAAATACTAATTAATATTATGACCAATTTTACATCTGGTTGAGACTATTTACAGAAGCCCCAAACCCAGGATCCGAATTGTCCTCTTCTAAGTTCTCTACCACGTTCCTCATTTGCATATCACACCTTGCACCCCAGGGTATTTCCCAGAAAATGTCCCTTTGCAAAAATAGAATTCAGTACATTTACCTGTTTGTTCCTCTCTTTCTGCTCTGATATGCTCAGGCCTTGGCTTTTCAGTCTCTCTTTGAACATAGCTTGGCGTTTCCTGGCCTCTGCGCGTTGAGCCTTCTGCGCCCGGGATCTTTCCTGCTGCTGCTGATTCTTTAGCTCTTCCAGTAAGATGGTTTGGTAATGTTTGAGTCGCTCCATTTCCTAATGGGTTTATATTGTTAGTTACAATAGGAATATAGTTTTCATTACAAAATGTAAAAGAACATAAACAGCTGAATACACAAGTAAACTGTTTAGATCCCCATAGGGTCCATGGTACAGGTACAGCCCTGGACAATGTATCCGTGCCGTGATCAGGCTGATCCAATACGCAGGGTGGTAGTGGAGAAGGTAAGTGCCATATAGGCGCTATACAAACTGCTACTTTGTTTCTATAAATTCTCTCTAACTGTAAAGAAATGACCTGTATTACTGTCTAAAAATCTAAATTTTCCCTCCATTAGCTCTAGCTCATAAGCAAACCATATGTACTACTAATTCTCGCTCTCACCTTCTCATGCCTCTTGCGTAGTTGTTGCCTTTGCAAAGTGTGCTGTTCAACCACCTGGTGTCGGAAAAGCTGATATTTCTCCTGAAGATGGCGTTCCTCCAGTCTCAGAATAACAGACTCGCGAGCTACAACAGACATTAAAATATGAACAGATAATGTTCAATAAAGAACAGATAATCTCAGATATATAATATTTTGCATGAATTTTAGATTTTTTTTTTTCTTTGTTTTTTTACCAAAACTTAGCCGGTTACAAATACCCTTTTCTTTAATTTTTCATTTTTTTTTTAGAAAACACTGCACCCCAAGTTGTCCACAAGAACTAAAAATATTTAAACGCTATACCTAAGAAAGATGTTTTTGGAGTAGGGAAAACTAGTAAATTATCCAGGGCCCCCACCTCTTCCAGGCTCTAGTTGAGAGAATGGCAGAGATGCAGGGAGCTGGAATGCTGGGCACCTATTTGTTCAGGGCTCCATTTTGTCCAATCAGTAATGTATTCAGTAATTCTTCAGTAATGTATGTCCATGATAACAATATACATTTGTTTGCAGGGGATTGTCTTGGTGCCTGTGGACTTTGCAATGATAAAATGTGGACTATTATCCAGAACACAGAGCACATTGATATCTCCCTTTTATGTCCAGGACTGAAGACCCCAAAAGCACCTTGATAGAATTTGGGAAAGTAACACAATGTCCTGACTGGCATGTAGCAAAAACTATCAGCCTAGCACATGCAAAAAGTCTGTAGAACATTGATGCAGACGGAATATCTTAGCACAACTTCTCATTTTAGCTGTTGAAATTGACAAAAAACGTTTTTTAAGGTTAGTGTTTTATTAAGAATGGGGTATTTGGGCACAAGGAGTACTTTAAGCAATGGCTGTGGTACCAGTAGAAAATCCGGATCTGCAATGGAGGACTTTTCAATGGGTAATCAGGTGGACCACCCAATGACCAAGGGCTGGTAACTGGCTAGTACTTTGCTTCACTGCCTTACTGTTCCTGACCCCTTCCGTAATTGAATTTCAGTCTTTTTAATCATGGAAGCTCAGCAGTGTAGTAAGCTACCAGTCCTTACCACCAGCCATTACATTTTTTCATTGCAAGAAACATTGGGACCAAGAGATGATGTCACTGGATCTAAAACAAGGCATGCAATGAACACAGAAAGGTCTTGTTTAAAAATATGATTAGCATTATGATGGAGGTAAAGAAGATACCATACCCTCCTTACTATACAAGCCAAAAGTCCCATCTTGGCCTAGACCTGCAGTTGCAGATTAGCTATGATATAAAATGTTTGAGGGTTTCTAAGCTCAACTGAGACATGAGCACACCGGCACCAAATGTAACTTTTGTGGTGCAGTTCCAGTTGGTTTACTTCTGCTTTAATATCTATTAGAATAATAAATATCGTTAAGGATCTCTAAGGTTTGGACAAATCACTATGGACCTAATGACAATGGGGTTATGCCTATTCTAGAATACAACACACTTATTAATATATACATACACTGATGGTTCCAAAGGTTTGGCCCCGTTTCTCACACTCACCACTCTTCAGGCTGTGAAGTTTGTTGAGGTTCTCTCTCTCAATACTCATGGCCTTCTTCTTGTGCTCATTGACCACTTTTTGTAGTGCTGCATTTAGCTCCTGCTGCTGCTCTACAAAGAGCATCTCCTGGTGAAAGAAGAGGTGTTTTGGTCATCTCCCAAACTCATTGACATTTTGAAGAAGCCCAGTGGCCTTCATAATATTAAAGAATGTCTTAAACAAACTCAATATATACTGATACTGGATGTATATGAAGAGATTGTGGTCTAGGTTGGTCTGACAAAAATGATTACTTGTGCCCTAAATTTTTATGTAGAAATTATTTATCAAGAAAGTTAGGATACCCCAAAGTTGGCTGAGGGTAACCCAACTTTTTCGATAAATTATGACTTGCCAATTAACACAAGGAGAGCTCATTGTTCATATTCAGGATTAAGTAATGGTTGTCTCAGCCCATGAAGCCCCACTTATAACTTAAATATCTATTCTAAATGGTGTCAACTTTTAAGTAGCTCTAACTTTATAAACTATAGAAATCTATTAGTTGTTAGTCACATTCAACTGGACTGGTTCTTGTAACATTGAAGACATTTTGCAAGCTCGCTTCAGCTCAGACCTAAAGCAGAAACTTGGAGAGCTGCAGAGTAAAGCCGATCGTATCCAACTTCTACTAGATACACAAGGACCTGGAGAAATTAGGCGCTTCATGGCCAAACTATGGAAAGGGTATCACCTACACCAATGTGTGTTCCTTCTGGGGACATTGTCTTGATATGGAAGAATATGATGTATAAAAAATTAGGAAAATATTCACCACAGCACAAGAAATCCCATGTCTATCATAGGATTTGCTGGATAACCTTGAAGAAGAAGAAGGTTATGATTGAGGGCTTGGTAGAACTAAGGGCTCCCAACCATGGAGGTGACCTGTAGGATGTTCCCAAGCCACTGTTGGGATAAATAATCCAAATCCTTCTGTAGCATGTGTAACAAATAGGGACTTATATGATTAGAAGCTTTTCTACTTTAGCTTGGATTTTCCTGTTGATTACTATTGTTTGTCCTGGGATTAGTTGTTGGCCATTGGTTTCTGGCCTCTCACCTCCATCTCCATGACCCTAGTTGGCACATTTGGGCAATCCAAATACAAATTGTAACAGAAATCATCATTCTGCACATGCAGACACCACACAATGTCTGTGGCCAATTGTAAGCACAAACATAGAATACAGATGAACTGTACCGTCTACTAAATCTAGGTCAAAATGTAGTGCTGCAGTGCCCTATGGAAAGCAAAAATGGTCACATCCAATTTTTCCTGCATTGTGGTGCACCACCGATACCTTACCACAGCAGAATAACTTGAAAAGAGAATGTCTGCATTCAAAATAATCATTTATAAAAAATACCAAAAATGCAGTCCCAAAAATCATGCACTAGTGACACTGTCTGTCTAAAGAGGTGCACTGATGGATTGGTACATGACCAGTGGAATTTTTTGATGTTCCCTATTTATTGATAAATTACTTGATCACCATATGAACCTGTTACCAAGCCCCAATGGTGGCCTAATCAATGCTGCCCCATTTCTCTTCTTCTGACCACCCAGTAAAGGAAGCTTCTCTCATTGAGTTGCATTATTGTCAGTTTGAGTGAGCAAAAGTGGCATTGACCACCCCAAAAATGGGGATTTCCAACCAATGTTCAATGGATGTACAGTAATATCCAATAACACATAGACTGTGAATTGCCAATTTCTAAACGTCAAATCTATTTAGAGTGTATGGCCACATTTACATATTCATGTCCCTAAGAATAAAAAGTGGATAGCAATAAATTAGGTACATCTGAAAATATAAAAAGGAAGATGGACATACGCTGATCAATAGGTCCATGACGAGTACCACCAATTGGTATCTCACAGATATAGATAACTTACCTGATTATTACATGAACCTATTGACAACCCATTGACAAGTCAACACTGTCATCTGCTCTGATCACCAATAGCATGGAGAGCTTCTCCCACTGAGTTACCTTATTGGCAGTCGGAGCAATACAAAGTGGTATTGATCATCCAGAGAATGGGAATTCCCAATCCATGTTCAATCAATAGATCAATCAAACATGTATTGGGAATTTCTCATTCTCTAAACATCAAATCTATTAGAAATTTAAACCAGTGTATGTCCATCTTTACATATCCATATCCCTGAAAATGAAAACTGGATAGCAATAAATTAGGTACAACTGAAAATATGCCAAAAGGATGAAGGCCATACATTGATCGGTAGATACATGTCCGGTACAATATCGGGATATCTACAATTTATTGATAATTCACCTGATTGTCACATGAACCTATTGACGATCCCCATTTTTTGCCTGACCAATGCCACCCCCTTTCTCCACTTCTGACCACCAATAACAAGGAGAGCTTCTCCTACTGAGTTACATTATTTGCTGTCAGAACAAAGGAGAGCGGCATCAACTGGTCAAAGAATAGGAATTCCCAATCAATAGATCAATCAAGGCAAATTGGGAATTCTTTATTTTCCAAACATCAATTGGAAATATTGACCAATATTTGGCCACCTTTACATATTCATGTCCCTGAAATTGATAGCAATAAATTAGGTACAACTGAAAATTTAAAATGAATATATAAAATGAAGATGGCCATACACTGATCAGTCGATAGATGTCTCCCATTTATTGATAATTCACCTGATTGTCACATGAACCTAATGGCAAATCCCCTGATCAATGCCCCCTTCCCCTTCTGACCACCAATAGCAGTGAGAGCTTCTCCTACTGACTTACAGTATTGGCAATCAGAATTGGTCAAAGAAAGGGAATTCCCAATCAATGGATCAATCAAACACAGATTGGGAATTCCCTATTTTCTCAAAATCAAATCTCTTAAAAATATCATCAGGCCCCCTTTACATATAATGGCAAGCAATAAATTATCTATAATCTAAAAAGATGAAAAAGAATCCTAATTACGTGCCCAACAGACAGAACTTCTTATAGACAGAGGAGACCTCGGGGTATCAAAGAGCCGAGCAGATTTCCCGCAGATCTTTACAGCAATGGTGTATTAAGCTATACAACACACAATCAAAAGATTCATCCAGTGCCGTGGAAAATTCATGTGAATGTTTTATCAGCTGATAAAAGGCAAAGCAAACAAATCTTTCTCACCTCTTGCCCCTTGTCCTTTATCTCTGCTCTCTTCTTGGTCCTCTCCTTCTGGTGCTGGGCTCGGAGGCGTAGCGCATCTTGTCGCAGGCGGTTGGTGTGCTCCTGCTCCCTCCGTGCCCGGGTCTGCTCCATCTGTCTCTCCAGGGCCTCAATCTCTCGTTCATAGTATTGTTTCTTTCCCTGGGAGTGCAAAATGATCACTAAGACCGAACACATGCAGGCCTAAGCTTTAACCCTGACTAAGCCCTGCAGTGATTCTGGATCCTTGGGTATAAAACCATCAAGAACGTCCCTCATCTAGATCAGATCTTTCCTATTGTCAGTTTAACACAATGCAACAGATCCCCGTAAACATTTCTAGTCTGGCCTTGATGGTGCCCTGACATCCTCCATTCAGGGATTACTATGGGAACACGCCAGCATCATCAACATCTATGAATTGTGACACTTCTTACTATGATCTCCTGCTCGATGTGACGGAACATGATTTCTCTCTCCCTCTGCATTCTTTGCTCCAGCTGACTCTGGGCTTTCATCTCTTCTTTCTGCAACAATCTCAACTGCTGGAGCTCTTGACGCCTGCAGAATACATTAGATGAGCGCTTCATCCCTTGAATTTTTTTTTTGTTGAGCCCTTTTGCTCAAGAACATAAAGAGGACACAGATTGACAATACAGCAGATAGGCAGTTAACAGCTGCAGAGCTACACTGTGACAGATTTCCATGCAAAATGGCATAGATTCATTGCCTACGCAAAGTGTAATCATCCTGAGATCAATGAATAAGGTTTTTGTTCTTTTATTTTCAATGACGTCATTTTCTGCCTTTTTTTTATTATTTATTAAAGTCGTGAAAACAGCCTTAACCATATGCAAAATGCAGCAATCTTTTTTTTTTTTTTATTTATACCATGGCGATGCATTTATAATAGGCAAGATGCAGTAAAGCGTAGCAAATGATCTGATTGGCTGCTAGGCATAATAACATATTATTGTGATTCTTTGTGCAGCCTTATTGGGCTGTTGCTGTATAATGTTGTAGCCAATTGACAAAGAATGCCAGAAGCAGGCGGTCAAATGCAAGAGCCGGAAAATATATTGGATTTATTTATATCTAAATATTCCACAGGGGTTTGCAGAATTAACAAAGCCATTCATAAGTTACAGAAATTGCAATGGTCCCAGATGCCTTGTTTATATGGAAATTGGGTGTTTGGTTCTGGGATATCTGTCCTGGAATGATTTGTACATTGTGATTTGTAGTGGTCCATGCTGTAAGCATCACTGTTTGTATCCTTTTAATGGGTAAAACAATGAAGGCAGACATTCTGAATTTAGATATATAAGATAAAAGCCAATTGATCAACCACCAAAATTGGTATAGTATGGCCCTAAAGTGATGAGTTGCAGCAAGTCTCTATTGGGACATCCTAAAAAATGGGAGCTTTGAAGGGCAGCACTCAATCTTCAAGCAAATGCCAACACATATAAGCATTAAACATCAAATAAACTAAATATACATATGGATCTAGAAGAGGGATTGAATTGTTATACATAAAACAACTTTGTCATATACAAAAACAATTAAATAATGAAAATATATTGTAAGTGGTATATGGCTATTAAAAACTAGATAATTCCATTGAACTGTTTACTTACCACTTTACATCCCATTTTCCATCGAGCTACCCATTAGATCTTAGGTTGGCCAAGGGGTGGCCAACTTTTTTACTCAGGGGCCACAATCTGAAAAAAAATTTACAGAGGGGCCAGGCCGATGGGAGAGTGGGCGGGGTTATGCCATCATGATACCACTGAACGTGACGTCATGATGGCATAACCCTGCCCACTCTCATATCGCAGATCTGAGCCTGCGATCGGAGATTGGGTGTGGTGTGTGCAGGAACACAGTAGGGACACATTGGGGTACTTTTCCTGACCCTGCTTGGGGTGATACCGGCCAGAGCCACGGAACACCTAAAGGGCCGGAGAAACATCCCTATTGGGTCGTATACGGCCCGCTGGATGTACTTTGCCCATGCCTGGGTTAGCCCCTTCCCACTAAAAGCCAGCAATTCTGCCAACTCAAGCATGGTTTGCACCAACTGGGCTTTTTATACCCGTACTCCCCGAAAAAAACACTAGCATGATTTTTTCATATTTTTGAGGATGCTCGAAATATAAGCCCTGCCCCGAATATAAGCTACAATATATATAAATACATGGACAAGAGGTGCTCATTTAAGGAAAGCGCTATTGCTAGACATGAGAAATTGGGGCCAATGATTCTAAAGGAAATGGACAAGAAATTCAAGATGGAATTCAGGGTTTGGAGAGTTATGATGATGTTCCAGAATGTGATGACAATAACTATAACTTTAATAACTATTTGAACAAATGTTGATTGTTGTTCATGCAAGAATAAGACATCCCCTGAAAATAAGCCTTAGTGCAAAATTAATAAAAGACATGGTCTTATTTTCGAGTAAAGAGGGTACAGAGCTATACACATTGAAAGTGATAATTGTTACACTAGGATTTCCCATCTGAATTCTAATCTCATTCTATTTCCAATATTTCTATATAATATATATATAGAAATATATAATATAATATATATATTAATAGAATAATATATATATTATATATATAAATATATTTTTTTTATATCTAAGCAGGATAGTGATCATGATGGGTTACAGAGCTGAGTTATTCATATAAAACAAGTGAGTGTCAGTGGTTGTTCTCAGTCAGAATCCGACTTTGCTCATTTGAGAAAGCATGAAAACTAATCTTTCTGTGACAAATTCAAGCAATGCTAATGATCAGGAGAGATTCACAGAATGTACGCCATATGATGCACAGACACCCAATCACATTGCAGATTGCAAGGTTCAAAGCTAATTTGTGAGATTGCTGTCAGGGTGGGTGGCATATGGCTGTCAATTCTCATAATACAATGTGTTCCAAGTTGAAACTTGAGCTACACCATGAAAAAGGTTGATAATTCAAAGGATTAAAACGGCACAGGAGTTGGTTCCTTGCTAACTAAATTTCTCTGTAGTCATTTCCTGGTCAGTTTTCAGCCATTCCTTGGGTTCCCGCCATTTATAATAAATGAAAAGAAAAGGGGGGGGGGGGGTGTAAGATAACATATAGTATACAAAATTTCCACTGCTTGGCCATTGACCATGACAAGTTTTTAAACTTCAGGTTCATCCATTGCTTTCTATCAAGACCTAGGGGTACACAAAGCAGGGTCCATGGATCTCCTCCAAGCACCATGTTGGGTTCCCATCATGGGTGCTTAATATCTGGATCCTGTAAGCAGTTTTTGCAGGAATGGAACTGAGGAGACCGTGTCACCTAACTTACTTTATCGGCTCAACTGGCAACTTTCACTCTTCACTTATTCAGTGTTCATACCTGGTGCTCCCATCCCTAACTTGTTCTCTTAGGATCGGCTGATGGGAGCTGTCTACATTCCTTCCATGGATATAAATCCCTGGAAACAGATCACAGGACCTTTCCAGAATCACAAGACAGACCATGGTTGCTATATATTTATCATGATTGATATATCTATCCAATCTTGGCTTCTAGTCTTATGTATACCTTGCTTGTTCAAGGCTTTGGTTGCTGGGTCCTCAGGCTGTTACCTAAGACTTAGCCCAGCTATACCGTGACACATTAGCTTTTTGTATTCCTGACCTGTGCCTGACCTCGACTGCGGTTGCCTGCCGCCTGCCCTGACCTGTGCCTAGACTTAGACTAAACTTGCATGCCGCCTGTCCTGATCCCTACTTGGACCTGAACTATTCTTACCTGCCGCTAGCCTCTCGCTAGCATTCTACCCAGTACCTGATCTTGGCTGTTCCTAACCCAAAGCCCTCATGTTTCGCTTGCCCCTGGTGGGAAGAGCCTTGGGGCCGCAACTTGATGCAGCAAAGTAGTCCAATGGCCACTGGGGCCACCAGCTCATCACCCACCATTGTGGGGTTCTCTGGTAAAGACTGGAGAACACTTTGACTTTGCGTTTCCTGTCAGGGCTACCAATGGCATAAGATGGAAAATCTAAGTGTTTGTGATGAGGAACTTTGATGGCATTGATCCGTTTTCTTGGTTGTTAGGTTTAGGTTTAATCCAATGAAATGATTCTTACCAAAATATCTAAGACAACACTCAAATCTATTGCATCAGTTGTAAAGATAAGTCCAGGTTCTTAAACATACATTAAGAACAGATGTACAACTTTTCGGTTATCAGTTACATTTTGCTATTGACCAGCGTAGAGTTCATACATGGCAGCTCTACATGAACAGATAAAAGTGCAGACTTGGAATCCCAAACTCACCTAACTGACCGCTCTTTGATATCTATGTTGCTTGAATCGGCTTTCCTCTTACAAGATGACACTTTCATTTCCCTCCCATCCACCATGAACCTCCGTGTAATCCGCACAGTTCTGCCAGCTTGTTCGGTATTATTTTCATTTTTATCTAAATGCATTTCTTCCCCCTGAGCAGAAAAGAAAAATCAGATTACCGTGCCATAAACAATCTCTGTCATTCACTGTAATTTTATAAGAGATGTCTGGGCTGTTATGAGCAGGTGTTCTCCCCAAAGACAACTGTAGGAAATAAATTAGAAGAGCGGGGACAATAAAAAAAGATTACAGAGGTATTAAAGGATTACTGAACGTTGGGGCTGATTCACCAAATGGGCAGAGGCTGTTCTCCTTACAAAGTGAATGTAAGAAAAAAAGGTGAATTGTGTTCACTTTGAATACCAATTCAATTTCCTTTGCACATCATTGGGTATTGAAAGAACCTAGATTTACTTATTTTTTTTTTTTTAAAGTAACCACTAACATTTACTTTTCGAAGGCGGAATAAATTATGTCAGGTGAACATATTTTAATATTTAGAGTCTGTACACTCGAAACAACTTTCTTGATTCTTATCTGTATGTATCATATTTATGTCCCGGATGTCATTGAGGAGGTTGTTAGTGATTTAAGTTGTTGGATTCCCAACAATTGTCCTCTAAAGAATGATCTTGGTATGCTAGACCACCACAACAGGGTGCCTCATGCTCTTCCTCGTTCTACCCGTCTTTATAGAACTAATCAGACTACTCTGCAAATGGGAAACCCAAGCTGCTTGTCGAAATAGCTATCATTCCAAAACGAATTAGGTTTAGGAATGATGGGTACTATCCAAAGGAGTGATGGCTACCAACATGATGGCCACCATCATCTGAGAACCGTGGTGGCCATCATGATGTTAGCAATCACTCCTATAGATGATAGGTAAAGAGTGCATGATGGTGGTCATCACTCCCATGGATGAAAATTGAAGAGTAGATAACATCATGATGGCCATCATCATCTGAAAATCCACCCTTCGCCTATTATCCATAGGAGTGATGGCTACCATCATGAT
>NC_092859.1:157925160-157931775 GCF_032062135.1 Pyxicephalus adspersus
CTCTCCCTTTCTTATTATTATGGTATTTTAGATGCGCAGAGCAGAAGACAAATATTGAGGCATCTCTGATGAGTCAGATGGCCAGATGAGTTGTTTATTAAAAGGAGTCCAGAAATGGCAGCTCACATATTTCTGGTATGACAAATGCATCTTAATGCAAGACTGTTAGATAACTAGACATTTAATAGCTACAAATTCAGCTTAAGAGGAACCCCACATTTCCTACTATGACCTCTGTGCTGCCCTCTGAACTTTGTAAATATCTGACTTTTCATACTGAAGATCTCAAAAGTCATAATCATACAGAATTCACATATATCAGTGATTTCTAGTTACACCATGTATCTAGTGGTGCCTGCTGCTCTCATGCAAGACTTTTAAACATTCAAAATTTCACTCAAAATGCAAATGCACTTGCTAAATAATATATTCATCTACATATAGCTGCAACCATTAAAATGACAATCAGATAGATAACTTTTATTTAGGATTCATTTTGTTTCGAGGAGAATGGCCTGGCTCTGTGTTGCCATCCATCTGTACTTAATAGTTGTTGTTGCTATCCACTAAAGATTGCTATTTGGAGATCACAGACTTATTCTGCATTAAGCTGAAGCACCGTGGGTCAGGAGCAGTTTTTTAGAACACTGCAAGATGTACTCAGAGTGAAGAACATGCAAGTAATGTTACTGAAAATAGAAATTATCCTCAGTACAGGCAATTGTCATTCTCATATTTCAGAATCTACTGAGACAAATTCCACATTGACTTGTATATTGACAGAACGGAGGAACAGATAAAACTTCTTTTCTATATTCTATTGATGACTTTTAAAATCTTTATAGGAAAATATGCAGACAATATGGTTTTCTTATGAGCTGAGACTATCATCCAAATACTCTTGTCTTACATATTACTTATTTAATGTACAGGGCTGCGTAATATGTTGGCGCTATATAAATCATGTTTATTAATTGTTTATTATTATATTACATAAGGCTACAAAGGTCTCCTACCTGCAGTGCATTCTCCATACTTGAGTCCATTTCCTGTGTTCCACTTTCAAGGTACGCAGATCCTTCATTTTCCAATATAGCTCCATCATTTATCTCACTGGGTAGGACAGTCCACGAGCATCGAGCATAGTTTTTCTTTGACGTGGTTTTATTATTACATCTATGAACAATTCCTGGCTCACTAGTCCTTTCCATTTCCTTACCCATAGACTCCATGATAACACTTTCCTCAAATCTCACTCTGTGTCCCCTGGTTGAGGCAGACTTCCTGTTTCCCAGACCATCAACGTCCACCATCATTTTAAATTCTTGCTTTGTTAGCTGAGATGTGTCCTTGGGTAAATTATTCTTTTCACCTTCTGAAAAGGGTAAGGTCCATCTCCGCAGTATTTTCACGGAAGAATTGTCTTTGCCTATGCTGGTCCTTCCAATATGGTCAGGGGACCCTGGCCTAGGTGGATCTGGAGATCTTTGACCACATATGTCCATATCAATGTGATCAACTACTTTTTCATTTGTTTTTGCAATATTGGTCATAACAGCCTTGGAGGAATCACCAAGTTTTATAACAGGAGTATTATGGACCATTTCTTCATGGAATTCTTGGGTTTCTCCAAGCATGGAAGTATTGTGTTGATCATTAAGCCTTTCCTGTACCTGATTTTCTTCATTCTCTCTTTGACCCAGGTTTCTTCCTATTTCCCATTTAACTGATGCTCTATTTTGCCTTGAAAGTAGTTGGTCACTGGGATTCACATCAGATGGTTGTGCAGAATTGGACCAAGAACTTGGACTCATCACCTCATCTCCATCAGTCCTTAAATAAGGTTTCTGCTGACCATTGTGTCCAATACTTTCAGCTCCATGTACTTTACTAGCAGATAGTAAGTCATTGGACTTCAGTTTTATCCAAGAACATTTCTTTAATTGGCCCGGCATAGACAATGTTCTATTTATCTTCCTGGAAGGAATGCAGAGATCTTCACTACTTCTCCAACCTGACATTGGACAGACAGCTAAGGTAGGACTACATTTCTCCTTGGTCTTTTCCATGGTATTGGATGAAACTGAATGGACTACAGAAGCAATGTGGTCATGGACTGGTAGATTCTGTTGGTCATGTTGATTGTTTTCAGAATTCTTTTCTATACTAATATCATTTCTTCTGATTTCTTCTACAACTTCCATCTTCTCCACCTTTGCACCAAGAGTTACAGACGCGTGTCCTATTATTTCAGAGTTGAGTGGAACACTTGGAACATTTTGAACAGGCTGGTTGGTTTTCCAGTTGGAAAGTTCCATCTCTTTCATGTGATTGTGCTCTCTATCAACTTTCCACTTGACAGACGCCCTGAGTTCTTTGGAAAGCGAGGGGGCAGAGCGTCTACGCATTTGTTTCAAGAAACTCGTCCCTCTCTGTACTGGGATTGGTGACTTCAAGCTGAGATCCTTCATGACGTCTTCTTGACCAGATGGGTGCAAACCATTTCTTGCACGTTTATCCTCTGCTTTGACTAAAGATTTCTCCTCTGGAGTTTTGAGGTCTGTCAAACTGTTGTCTTCACTTTTGTTTCCAAGTGGGATATCAATCTATAGGAAAGATTGCACAGGGTTAATGCCTGTTGTACATAAACTTATCTCTTGCTTTTTTTTCCTTTTCAGAATTAATTATATATAAAATTGCTTTCAAGCTGTGTTAGGATATTTTGGAGGAGAAATCAGAAATTCAAGGGGAACAATATATTATCATTTTCCTAACCTCGGAACTGCTGTCCTTCAGACTCCCAACTTCTTCCTCCTCCATGATATCCGCAAGGAGCTCAGCCACTAATTCCCTCAGTGGACCATTATCAGTGACGCCAGACACAAATGGGTGCTTGGGAAACAAAACACGCAATATTGTTTAGTAGTTTAGTGTTTACTGGAGTAATTTTGTGTTTACCTTGAATTCCAAATCTCCTCCTGACATATTTCTAACCGCAGTAATGCTGTTATCCCTCCCTCCCCTCAGGCACGTTGTCTTGGTGTCACCTTTGACTCGGCCCTCTCATTTACCCCTCATATTCAGAACATTTCCAGGTCCGGTCACTTTCACCTAAGCAATATCTCCAAAATCCCCCCTACCTGTCCCCAGAGACCACCAAACTCCTTGTACACGCTCTTATCTCTCCTCTGGACTACTGTAACCTCCTCCTCTCTGGTATTCCACTAACCCGACTCTCTCCTCTACAATATATCATGAATGCTGCAGCCAGACTCATCCATCCTTCCCACCTACCTACCCCATACACAGCCTTCCCACCACTCCTCCTCTGCTGCCTCTAATTGTAGTTCTCTTCATTGCTTCCATTTCACCTGAGAATCTATTCATCTCCTGTGCTTCGCCTTCAAATCCCTCCAAAGCTCTTGTCCCACTTACCTACCTGATTCACAAATTCCTAATAATAATAATAATAACAACATTCTTCTTTATAACTGACCTCGAGTAGTTCACCAGCTGAACATCGTTCCTGGGGGTTCCTCTGTAAACATTTGGGGAGAAAACTCCTAAAATCTGGTGACCTAGTTGAAGTTAAAATTATCTCATTAAATAAACTCCAATACATAAGAAGTAAACATGAAGTTAATGTTATATTTGTCTATTGAGCTGTCTTTTATTTTGGAACATGATACGCTTTGCTTTTTGTTGGAGCTATGCTAATGCCCCTGTTTATTGTTTAGGATGATATATTTGACTTATGTCTCTGCATTTTGGACACTTTCGTTATGTTGCACGTTATGTATTGGGGTAATTGTGTTCCTCCCGCTTCTGTATTGACATTTCTGTTTGTATTATTTTTGTATCCTGGAAGAACCTCGATTTGTAAAATGAAAATATGAATAGGAAGACACTAGGGGGTCTCTTAATAAAGCAGGGAATCTGACATTTACTACAACATTGCTTGGTGGAGAATTAATTCCTGCCAATGAAACACATGGGGACGGAAGATTCTCCACGGGGAAATGTTTCAGATTCACTGCTATATAAATTCACCAATAATGAGCCAACCATATTGGTCTCATGGTCTCATGGTCTCAATCCCTATGGATTGTGAAATTCAGAGTTGATCCTTTTCTAAAAATATTAGCTCTTTTCATTGATCTCCAAACAACTGAACCTGAACATGTGGTTATGGCCAATCAATCTATTACTACTGAAACATTAAACATTGCAGTCGATTAACTAGAATTTTCTAGAAATTAAGGAAAGATCAAAGGCCACCATATTTCCCTGAACAGATTTTCTATAACCACCATTATTGGTTTGGTGACCAAATGTCCTTTATTTTATTGGAACCAAAGCCAGAGTTGTTGGAGCTTTCATGTTGATCACCTTTGTTTCTTTGAGGTTTTCTCCTTCAGTATGCACCCAAACTGGGTATTTTGTCCTGCACTATACTGCACCAAATTTTTTTAATATAGTCTTGGAATGAAAATATAGAAATAGCTAACTGTTATGGGCTTGATGAAATGCCAACCTAAGGGTCTCCATTGCCTGATAGGTAAAGTGTTGACTACAGTAACGGGTCAGGTTATTATTTCCATGTTATAACCTTCATTTTGGAATGATTACTTGCTGTGACCATCATTTGCAATATTGCATGAACGGGAGCTGCTGTTTTACCATAAATGTCGATACTTCAGACTCGGTGGCTGGGACTTGAGAATCCTCAACAAGACACGGGTTGGGTTCATCTCATGGTTTGGTGGTTGAGTCTCAGCCAACTCGATAAGTGTGACCCCCAGAGACCACACATCGGCTTTATAATCGTATGGAACATCTTTACACGTCTCACAGATCACAACCTCCGGCGCCATCCTGTAACCATGAAAGTAAAGTGCCAGGTAAAGTAGGACGATGACATAAAGGCTGCAAACAATAGCTTAGAACAATGCCAAGGCTTCAGTGGTGGACTAAATATATAGAGGAGTCATTTTGGTGTTACGGTAACATATACAAGGTCAGTGTCTCTCAACCATGGTTTTGTGGAATCTAGGATTCCTTCAGAGGTTGCTGGGGGTTCCTCGAGCAATGAGCAGTTTGCACCTCTCAGGTCAGTTTAGGTGACACCAATTATCTTTTTGGCTTTCTGTAAGGGCGACATTCTTCGCAATGGCCAGCAATGTATGATGAATTCTTCCCACTGACCACCACACTAATATACTGTGAGCTGTGTATATAGTATTTATAGCAGGAGATTCCTACGCTCTGAATGCTATTTCAAGGGTTCCCCCATGTTAAAAAGGCCACAAAACCCTGATCCAAGCTGTGCACTTGTTCCAAGTCAGATACTCAACAAATGGGACAGCCGGGAAACCAGCAATGGCAGCCGCTGAATATCTTTTAATACAAGTTTCTTTATTCTGGACACTGATACACATTGGAATCATTCTACCTCAATCCGTGCACTGATCCATTCCTAAACCTTCATTCCTAAGCTTCCCTCTAAATAATGTGTGCACCCCATAAATCATTCATCTGATTATTTTATCCTAGCAGCCAAGAATTAACACAGATTTCACTATATAGATAATTTATATAGATGTTATATCCTGTTTACCTTTCCACAAGGAGCACCTGCAAAAAATCTTTTCAGAATCTATTTTAAAGCAATGAAACTAACATTTACTGAAACATTCTGTGGCCATTGAGTCACGTGGACATGGAGGTTCTACACCAGAGAATGTTTTAGTGAATGTCAGATTCATTGTTTTTTTTAGAAATGAAATACTTTGTGTTGCACTCACCAATAGGGTGTCCCGATAAAGGAGCTCCGGCGCTGTAATGGCTGATTGTTCACTGCAGAGACTCCAAAATCCGCTTATGGAAAAAGGAAGCATAATTACATAGTAAGTCAGGTTAAAAAAAGACATAAGTAAATAAAGTTCAACTACTAGGAAAATAAACTCATCCCAGATATAAAACCCTATGGACATAGTTGATCCAGAGGAAGGCAAAAAAAACCCTGTACTATTTGCTTCAACAGGGGAAACAAATTCCTTCCTGATCCCATGAGGCAATCAGATGTTCCCTTGTTCAGCAATCTCTATTATCTTTACTTTTTACATTTATTATAAAGAAATAAAAGTAGCAATCACATGAGCCATTATCGTTCCATTGGCATTGATCTTCCTGGTGTCAGCTAATTATTTTAAAATATATCTAACACATCATTGGAGGCCATTGTATCTCATGCCCCTTCTTTTTCTAAATTCAACATTATAACCAACATTTTACAAAATTGGGACTTTCAGTGTGTAGTTATATGAAAAGAACATATTTTATTTATTACAGCAAGGACCCCATTGTTAGCTAATGCGTCCAGTGGTCCATGTTGCATCCATATTCACTTGACGCGTTTCATGCAGCAGCACTTCCTGGTATGGTATCACCTTACACTCCTGAGGAGCGCTGCACGAAACGCGTCGAGTGAATATAGATGCAATAGCAACCGATAGAGTTCTTCAAACTATTATTTTAAATCAGACTGGACAATCTCATTTGTACTGTTTAAAATTTTATGTTGTAAAAAATAGAATTTGTTCTTTAATTGTAGAT
>NC_092859.1:157935371-157943559 GCF_032062135.1 Pyxicephalus adspersus
ACAGGTCAGGGGGGGACGGATAGATCTGAGTGTCATCAGCATACAGATGTAAGCCAAAGGAGGATATGAGACTACATATTCAATATATTGGTACAACCAGACTGACCTGATGGGAGATATTTTGATCTCATTATGTCTGTAATATTATACATACACAACATGCACAGGGCCGCTGATGCTGTTTTTAGAACAAGATTGGTGAATTCGGGTAAAGAAAAATAGTTCCTCTTTCCTTGCTACCACTCAACACCCACAGATACTTCTCAGCTGTATTCACCAGCATGACTGCACATGAAATGAATGGGGGTATAGATAGCAATCACTGGGCCTTATAGCAACATTAGGAGATTGCTAAAAAATAATCCTGCTGTCCCTCTTATGCGACGACTTGGTGGCTCAGTGGTTAACACTCCGGGCTTTGCAGTGCTGGGTCCCAGGTTGGAATCCCAGCCAGAACTCTATCTGCATGGAGTTTGCAGGTTCTCCCTATGTTTATGTGGGTCTCCTCCGGGTACTCTCTCATTTTCTCCTACATCCCAAAAACACGCAGCCTTATTGGCTTACCCCCCAAATCGATCTTAGACTGTATTAATGACATATGACTATGGTACAGACATTAGATATTTGTTTGATGTTTTGAACATTGGTGTTTTTTATGGTAAAATTACCTTTTTATTCTACATTTAGACTTTTTTACGCAAGGTCAAAAAATGAAGGGCTTTTGATCATTTTGTTGGGTACATAGGATAATTTTCTGGACTTCAAAAACACAAATATGAGTACACATTTCCATAAATGGGAGAATGAGAACATGCACTTAAAGTGCCACTAAACAGAAAAACAAAACAATCATATTTGTTTTATATATAAATGATAATTCTCTTCTGTTGTTCTATCAATATATGTTGAGTTAACCCCTATAAATCCCTTCCTTTTTTTGCAGATCTCTGCATATGCCTAATGCCTGTGGCTACAATTCATGCTCGGTATCTTCTTTTGTAGCCACCCCATTGTGCTGAGACTACCTGTGTAACCACGCCCATCCATGCAAGGAATCATGGGACATGGAGTTTTCTTATAGGCTGTAAGCTGACATTGCAGCTACTGTGCTGCCCTCTAGTGTTCAGCCAGAAAAAAAAATCACAACCACTAGCAGCATCTACACATACTGAGTGCAAAACAATGTGCTTGTTTAAAGCAAGAACAATATATGATTGTGGATTTTTAATACTGTGATTTTACACAAAAAAAGAAAAAAAAATGTTGCAAAACACTAATGAATGACCTAGAGCATGCTCAGCCTCTCTATGAGCATTTGGTACTGTTTGTCAGTGTTCACTCCTTGTATGTACGGTAATTATTTTGTTGCTTTCCCAAAACTGTGAGCTGCCTGGTTCTGGTGGTAAAAATAGCCTAAATTTGCCATCAGAAACTTCATTGACAGAAATGGAGCACTGATCGCCCCTTTCTTCAGCACCATTTTATACAAATGGAAATAAGTGGTCATAATGTAAGTCTATGAGCACCTAATTCTTTTTTTGAAAAAAGCCTTTTCACTGCTTTATAAAAAGATTTTGAAAACTATTTAGACTAATGGTACAAATAAAAATATTTTGGTGACTTCTTGGTTTTTTTGTGGTTGATTCTAATCTTTGCAGTGATTTTTGATACAAGGTCAGCCATGCAATGCAAAAATACCAAATATACCCAAGGGGAATATAGTTCGAGGCTTGTTGTTGTAGAACGTAGAGTCGGTTTGAAAACAAGCAAATAAACATTATTAGACATAGAGGAACTTTGGAGCTTTACCATGATTCTACTACAGTGTTGGATGTAGAATAATTCTGGATCCCTTTCTAACACGGAACCAATTGTAGCCCTATAACAGATTCTAAACTTCTATTACACAGAATTGGGATTTTACATTTATCCTTTATTAGGTACATCTGTCCTTTGGGATATGCAAACAGTGAATAGTCAATCCTTCAAATCTAGAGCTGTCCAATTCCAGGGCTTAAGGGCCACATAGAGGCCAGAATGTTCATCTATGACGTTTTATGAGCTCATAGTACAGGTATAAGAGGAAGAGGGGGAAAGAAAGAAGTTTCAGGCTCAGGAGGTTTTTGTGCAAAAATAAATGTGTATTTTTCAAGTTACAATTAGTACATACATCAAAGGTACTTATTTATTTTAAGCTCAATATCCAAATGCCTGTTATTGTCACAGGGTTTGGATACTTTAATCTAGACATGAGACTTCTTCCAATGTCATACAAAGTACGTATAAAGAATGAAAACATTATGTAAAGTTACATTTTATTGCTACATTTAGTCTGTACTACTGCTCTAGTCCTTTAGGTTAGTATAAGGCAACCAGCTTGTTACACATTAGGGATGAGACCAGTCTTATATTAGTATTGATATAATGGACAATTCAGAAGAAGGATGAGGACTCATGAGCGGCTCTTGTTAACCCACAGAAAGTACTTTTTCGCATCAGCTGCTAACCAAACAAACCATTACCAAAGTGTGGAAAACTCCGACCCTCAGCTTTCACCAGGTAAAGAGCCCTTTGACAAGGTTTCTGGTTTGTAGTGGAAAATACACCAAAGTGAATGTCACTATGCCCCAATTTAATTAAATCCAAGATCCCTGGGTGAAACATTTCTCTCCACTTGACCATAGCCTACTACACTAATAGATGGCTCTTTTGTCCCAAATATCCAGGAACAACCCCAGTTTGCATACAGTTGTCCCTGAATATTTGCTTGATTTATTGAGCACTGATTGATCTTTATATTAAGATTACATTTAGTCTGTAATACTGTTCTAATCCTATAGGTCTCGGTGTGTAAATATTGGTATAAGGCGAACAGCTTGCGACACATTGTTGGGTTTAGTCATTATTTAATCCTGATGCAATAGAAAATTCTAAAGAACTTATGATGAAGACTCATGTGAGGTTTGTCCCAACCCAGAGCATGTACTTGTTTCCCAATAGCAGCTACTAAAGTTAATTTCACAGCAACCAATGCCAAAGCAGGGAAAAATCCGGCCATTATCTTTCACCAGTTTAAGAGACAAGGTTTCTGGTTAGTAATAGATAATACACCAAATGACACTATGCCCAAATTTTCTTTTAACCTTCTTTTCTTAATATTAGCACTTAGTTCCCTTTTTCACTGCCATCTTCTTATTCTAGTTTTGATGACTTAGTAACTTTAATCATACCTGCTCTATCAATTGGACTCCTTACATACCGTACATGACCAAGCCATGTCATCCTGATGATCCCTACTTTAATCTTGAATTATTTATTTTTCTTTTACTGTACTGGTGCTTCTTGCATGTACTAGTTTTGTATACTCTAAAAGTTTATTGAAATAGTATTTAATTGAAAAAGAATTAGCAGTCTGCGTTTTTTGTACAATGCACTCACCCAGTCGGATGTCCCCATGTTGTGTAAGGAGAATATTTCCAGCTTTCAGATCTCTGTGGATGATTTGATGGGAATGCAAATACTGAAGTCCCTGCAGGGTCTGTAGACAGACTACTCGAATCTGCTTCTCGGACAAACCATGGCCAAGTTCTGCATATTTGGGGGTTTGAAATAGAGCAGCTATAATAATGTAACATTCACAAATACAAGATTCACATGCAGCAAATATTGCCTGTACTAACCCATCATGGCAGCATCAAGTGCTCCTCCAGCACAGAACTCCACCACGATCTGGAGAAATAGGGAACACAGATGTCAGTCTGTTACCATTGGAAAATACCAATATCTGCAAAATTCCACCAACTTTTTGTACTTTATCTACTGCACCTTATTTCCTGCCATGTTACCAGTATTATATGTACCTGTTCCTTCTCTATGCTGCACTTGTATTTTACAGAAACGCCTGCCATAGTCATGTCTATATTGCCAATTATCTGAATATCCACTAAGATTCCAATTCCATCACCTAATCTCAGCGCTGCCAATGTTCTGCTCTCTTTGCCTAAAAAATGATTATTTCTGAACCCCAGACTTGCAACCCCCAACTTTTCCATCATTCTTGTGTAGAATTTCCCCTATATGAAAGTATTTCTCCTCTTTCTTGCTGATTTATACCGAGCTTGTTACTTCTAATTACTTCTAATACCATTCTATGGTATGTATCAATTATACCATTAATATTTACTATAATATGTATCATTTATTGTGCCTCTATTAAAGCCCTGTATATATTTCTATGCAAGGCTGACCTTTAGCCTGAGTGACCTATGCAAATGCACCAGGTGTCATTGGATTTAAAAAAGGGTGCCAGGAAAAATGTGCCCGTGTTCTTAAGGTGATGACTTGTGCACAAATACTTGACTGTCATTTGGGGGAGATGGGTGGCCATGGGTAAGTAGTGACTGGTACAGCATAGTGTTATTATTGAAAATCAACAGGAAGATGCGGGGGTGCATGAACCAGGTAGTGGGTGGTGCAGTACAGTATTAGAATAGAAAATCACCAGGCAGAAGTGGGTGGGCATGGCCAGGTAGTGGGTGGTGCAGCACAGTATTAGAATAGAAAATCACCAGGCAGAGGTGGGTGGGCATGGCCAGGTAGTGGGTGGTGCCGCTCAGTGTTGAAAACCTCCAGGGAAATGTAAGCAGTCATGGCCAGGTAGTGGGTGAATCTGTGCACCACCAATGGTATAAATCACCAGGGAATGATGAGTGGTCATGGGTAGGTAATTAGTGGAACTGTGCACAATTAATGGTGAAAATCGCCAGGGAGAGATGAGTGGTCATGGGTAGGTAATTAGTTAGGTGGGAAGGCTGTGTATGGGGTAGGTAGGTGGAAGGCTGTGTATCAGGTAGGTAGGAGGGAAGGCCGTGTATGGGGTAGGTAGGTGGAAGGGATGGATATGTCTGGCCGCAGCTTTCATATTAGATTGTAGAGGGGAGAGTCGGGTTGGTGGGATACCAGAGAGGAGGAGGTTACAGTAGTCCAGATGAGAAATGATAAGAGTGCATCCCAGGGTATCAGATTTATCTGTTTAGGACAGTGAAATTTATAATAAGTGATTGCTGGTTGGCTTCTAAGATTGCGGCATTTTGCACATTACTCTTGGCTGTAGCAGTCCATGTGTCGGTTATGGGACCTGGGGTAGGAGACCCATGAGAGGCCAATTCATCTGTAGCAAAGCAGAGCAGCCCAGGCTCATCAGGATCATTGCTTGGCATAGACCGCTCTGCTTGGGTTTCTCTTAGCAGTATAAATTTACCTCCAAACTGCACAATACCGTGCTTCCAATACTGTACATAATCCCAGGGTATCCCCAAAGCTAAAACCTCATGAAACAGCTGAAGTTTGCAAAAACAAAAGAAATCCTGAAATATTGTAAAAGTTTGCCTTGGCGGTTACAGTGTAAAGGTTTGTAGCAGTTGTGAAGTTATATAAAATATCATGATGAATATTATTGTAGCTGCACAGAGGAATGGAGCTTTGGAGCCGAGCAATGGTAATCTTGGTTTCCATTTCTAGCTAGAAAAATCCTGGTTTCAGCAAATGTCATCTTTTGTTTTTGCTATTTTATTTTTTATTTTTGTTTGTTTTTTTGGGGGTATTTTTGTTAATCTTCTGCTTTTATCATTCAGTAATAATCCTCTTTGGTGACATGATGAAGATTCTCAGCAGATAGACGCCTGTCTGTTGTCGGAAGTCAGTGTGGTTTTTCTACTCGCTGGAAGGAAATACCCCCCACAGACTGATGAGTCCAATGCAGTGGAGAACCATAATATAGAAAAGGGGGGGAAGCAAATTTAGGAGGAAATGATAATGGTTTGGGGTCAACTTCATTTATAAATTAATTTCAAATAGTAAGATTTACAAATTTTGATATTAAGATAAAATCTCTCATTTACAAGTAAACATACAATACAAAGAAAACCTACAACAAATAATTCTCAGAACTCTGTGAGTTTTTAGAGAGAGCAGAAGAAATTGTTGTACAGATTGTGTGTTGCTATTGAAACTTTACAAAAAGCTGACGGCATACAAAAAAAAAAGGGTAAGGGAAGAGTATGACATCACGTGTGTGTTTTGTGTACTGATGTATCTGCATGTGCGTAAAGGTGTATATAAATATCAGCTTGAGCTACTGAGCTGTGTAAGCAGCCATTTTCAGAAAAGCAAATAGGGACAAGTAGATAGCATGGAACATGTCCTTTTTGTTTTGATTCCAGCATTCAGTCTTCTTGTCATCAGCATGGCACATCTTCCTCACTCTTCCTAGCAAAAGTGATCCCAATCTGTCAGATTGTGAGGACATCTCTTACGCACAGCTCTCTTCGAATCACCCCACAGATTTTCTATTGGATGTAGGTCTGGTGGCTGGCTGGGCCATTCCAAAACCTTATTTTCTTTGGTAAAGCTATTCTTTTGTTGATTTGGATGAATAATTGGAGTTAGGCGAAATCCGGTCTTCATCTTCAGCTGTGGAAAAGCAACCCCAAAGCATATATAGTTAGATACTACCACCACCATGCTTCACTGTTGGGATTTTGTTCTTTTTATGATGCAGTGTTGTTTTTGTGCCAAATGTACCTTTTGGGTTGGTGGCCACAAACTTCAACCTTGGTCACATCGGACCGCAACACATTTTCTCACATGCCTTTGGAAGAATTGATATACCTTCCTGCAAGATTTAGCTGGACCTAAATGTGTTTGCAAGAAAAGGTTTCCGTCTTGCAACCCTTCCACATCACCAAAGGAACACCATCCCCCAGCAGAAGTAACAAATGGCAGAAGGAAATGTGGTAAAATAGCAAAAGCAGAATGTATGTGCCGTGCCCCCGATCGTGTTTTGTCACTCAGCATCCTAGAATGAACATGGATCTTTGAGGGTTTGGCATCATTTGATTTACATGCCTATAATTTTGAAATGCAAAATAATTTTATTGTACATATTGAAGACAAAAACAGAAATCAGAAGTGGGACTGGGTATTAACCCCTAAAATTAACACAGAGCCACATTTTTCTGCAAATAAAACTGCAAGTCCTTAGGGTCATGTCATCCAGCCACTGGGAGTGTCATCCATTCCTCCAGGGGTCGGCAACCTTTTGAGTCGGAAGAGTCAAAAATTACAATTTACAAAATTTCAAAGTTTTTAAAAAGCCACAACATTTTTTCTTGCCAACAATAAATAGTACTCGCATAAATAAATTTTTTGATTAAAATTATTATTTTAATGCTAATTTTTAAATAATAAAAGCTATAAAATAGATAAATAATAAAATAGGTAATTTATTAAATATATATTTTAATAAAAACACTTTCGCGGTAATATCCAACAGTAGTACTTTGTTTCTTTTTAGACAATTCTTATTGACTTCAAAAAAGTAGTTAGGTATCTTATTTGGAAAAAAATATGTATAATATGTATTTTAAAAATATAATACCTATTATGTTACCTACCTTTTCTTCGGTTTTTTTATTATTATATATATATATGTACATACATAACTTTGAGAAGATAATTCGCTTCTAACTCTTTTACTTGAAACAACAAACTATACGTCACAGCCAAAGCACTGGTGAAGACGCCAAATTGTCTTGCATCGAAAGCGAATTAAAACCTACATGGAAACATCCAACGACGGTGTAATTCGAGAGCTTCCGACAGACTGACGACAGTGAGGACGCATGTCACGGGGGAGGGGTGCGGTGAAAAGCGAGTACAAGTGGCTGAGAGATAGAATCGGTGCCTAATCCTCGTTAATTGATTCAGAACGATTTTGAAATGTTTTTTTTTTTTTGATAAATAATATTTGCGTATGGAACTAAAGAGCCGCAGCTTCACATCCAAAGAGCTGCATGTGGCTCGCGAGCCGCAGGTTGCAGACCCCTGCATTCCTCCAGACAATGGGATTCATTGGTGTACTGCAATCATTTGGGGTCAGATGTTTGACTTGGCCATTCCAAGACATTGAAATGCTTCCCTCCAGTGTTATCCAATGTTATCCAATGTGTAATCTCTTCCCAAATCCCAGTCTCATCCTTCGTCTTAATCTCTTCCTACCACCTGATCTCTTCCTTCATCTCAGTCTTATCCTCCATCTCAATCTCTTCCTTCATCTCAATCTCTACCTTCATCTCAATCTCTTCCTTCATCTCAATCTCTTCCTTCATCTCAATCTCTACCTTCATCT
>NC_092859.1:157943798-157944134 GCF_032062135.1 Pyxicephalus adspersus
CATCTCAATCTCTTCCTTCATCTCAATCTCTTCCTTCATCTCAATCTCTACCTTCATCTCAATCTCTTCCTTCATCTCAATCTCTTCCTTCATCTTAATATCTTCCTTCATCTCAACCTCATCCTTCATCTCAATCTCTTCCTTCATCTCAATTTTATCCTCCATCTCAATCTCTTCCTTCATCTTAATATCTTCCTTCATCTCAACCTCATCCTTCATCTTAATCTCTTCCTTCATCCCAATCTCATCCTTCATCTCAATCTCATCCTTCATCCCAATCTCTTCCTACATCCCAATCTCATCCTTCATCCCAATCTCATCCTTCATCCCAATCTC
>NC_092859.1:157944149-157950731 GCF_032062135.1 Pyxicephalus adspersus
TCATCCTTCATCTCAATCTCATCCTTCATCCCAATCTCATCCTTCATCCCAATCTCATCCTTCATCTCAATCTCATCCTTCATCCCAATCTCATCTTTCATCTCAGTCTAATCCTTCATATCAGATTTTATGTCTGTTGCGGGCCGATTTCCCCTGGCAGGTGACATGGGATTACCCTCGAAAAATAAATGACCCCCGGTCTTCACCAGAGCACCCTGCAAGGAGTGATGGACCGCTGACCCTAGTGGCCACCGATCTACTTTCTCCCCACCAGGGGGTGACAGGAATCAAATTACTTCAGTGTAGGAATGGCTATAAGGCATTAACACAGCGAGTCAGGGCAGGTTGGTTAAACAGACTGAGGTCAGGGCTGGCGACAATCACAGGCAGACTCGAGGTCAACGTCCAGAAAAGCAGAAATGAAAACAAGTTGACAGAGTAGCAGAAAATACACTGAGTATCCTGCAACTGGAAAGGGTTAAACAGTTCAGCAGCCAATGGCAGGGCGGGATTGAACTCGGGAAACAATCTGCTCACTGACTGCAGCACCCACTCCAAAACCCCTGCAGCTGTGCACAGCCCCAGTTTCTGTGCCGGGGATGCCGAGAACGGTGGAAACTTCACGGCTACAGGGAGGCAGGTGATGCTGCAGGTTGCTGAACAGACAATCTGCAGCATGGTGCTAACAATGTCCCTGCAAATAAAAAACATTCCAATGGTGTGAAGCTGCCACAACCATGTGGAAATTGTGTACTTAGGTTGATGGGAAGTGTTGGGTTTACACTACACACTGATGACCAAAAAGTTCAGCTTTATTTTCATCTGACCAAGGAACCTTCTTCCATGTGTTTGGGAATCCATCACATCCTGCTGAGCAAATTATGAATGTTACTCATGGCCATTCTTTCATAAAGCCCCCTCCATGGATATATGGAATGGAGTCCTATGGGCTCCCGTGTTCACCATAAATCTTTGATTAATGGCCTCCTTGCCCAGAGTGTGAGGTTTGGTGGGTGGTCTTCTCTTGTTGGGTTTGAAGAGATGCCATATTCTTTCTATTTTTGTTATAAAGGGCAGCATGGTGGCTCAGAAGTAGCACTCTTGTCTCGGCAGCACTAGGTCCCAGGTTCAAATCTTGGCCAGGACACTATCTGCATGGAGTTTGCAGGTTCTCCCTGTGTATGTGTGTGTTTCCTCTGTGTTCTTCAGTTTCCTCCCACATCACAAAAACATGCAGTGAGGTTAATTGGCTTCCCTCTAAAAGATTGGCCTTAGGTGGTATAAATGCCATATGACCATGGTAGGGACATTAGATTGTGAGCTCCTTTGAGGGACAGCTAGTGACACAACTATGGGCTTTGTACAGTGCTGCGTAATATGATGGCGCTATATAAATACTGTGTAATAATAATAATGGATTTCTTGATATTTTAAAACCTTACACAGTCTTTATTTATCCACTTTTCAGTTTGGAGTGGTTTTTAGCCTTCATGATGCTTACTTGTTTATTTATTCCAGGAGCCCCTCACTTCAGCCTACCATGTGTCAGCTCCATATCCATGGGGCCAATGTAAAAAGCTCCAGGAATTGTAAAATTTTTTGTTAAGTACTTTCCATAATTTTTCTTTCCCATTGTGTAAGCCTAAATTCCCACCCCGCTCTCATTGTGAGACCTTCTATGTGATCATATGGTAAGGTGGAGAACTAAATTTTATGTGTGGCCCTACAGAGGGTCAGAGGGGTGAAGTTGATCTGTAGAAGAGCATACAGGAATGGAAAGTTATTAGACAACAATTTCCCTAAATTAAAAAATTCTAAAAGAAAAACTGTGCCCAAATAACCCTTCACCGCCTGTAAGGTCGCCCCATTGGCTTATTTTTAACATTCAGTCTAACAGGAAATCATTTGACTTCATGGCCACAAAGCTGTTCCAGCATTCAAATTATGCATAAAGTTGCAGCTGAATATAGAAATCAAGGATAATGCAACTGAATATAGCGGTGTCACTCTCTTGGCTATGCTGTCTGGCAGGTTTTGTAATTCACCACAATGGCTGAACAGCATTATAAATATGTCTATCAGTATAAGAATTCACATGTCCCAGCTGTGTATTAGGACTGCCGTCCTGATTTACATATTAGCAAGCCTTTGGCTTCCTGCACAGACTCACCAGCTGGTGTTTTTCTTTGGGGTTTACAGTTTGTAAAAAATTGGGGAAATATGGAACATCAATTTAATGAAACTTGTGCATAACAGACAATGCAGGCGATGCTCAAACTTTGTGATGTGTGAATCATCCGTGAGGTGCTATTAATAACAATGAGATGTTACGGGTCGGTGATTTCGTCTTTGCAGATTGATTGTAAACCATTCATGTGCAGGGTGCTATGTAATAAGTACTATGTAATAAGTAGAATGATTAGCATGGATTTTTCTTTTAATCATCAAATATAATTAGGGATTTATGTTGTGCATAGCTGGGGTTACACCGGCCATCAGATCTATTTGAGTGATTGAATGATTTGTATTCTTGCAGCACCTACTGTTCAGCTAAAGGAGTCGAGAATCTTCACACAATGAACTCTGTGCAAATTTTCTTCAGGTATGTAGAAAGCAAATTTCTGTTCACTTTAAATACCCAAATGTGCAGATTGTGTGAATCTTCCTTAAAGAATCAACATTCTGCTACTAGAATCGGTGAATAGTTGGGGCCAATGCTAGCAAAATACATTCCAGAGTGCGAAGGAGTGTGTTAGCAACCGCAGACTAAGAAGAATGATGTAGGTAAGACTTCAGATTCTTTTAATGGAAGCAGTAGTCTTTCTGCAGAGGTCTGAAATGTCCCCTGATGAGCCAAAACTCTGGGTCTGAGTCAAGCCTATAAAGCTTCTTTGTGAGGGTTAGGAGTTAAAAATAAGAGTTTTCATATATGAGACCCTGTGAGAGAAAAGGTTTCCTGGTAATCCTCTATTATTCGCTGGATAATATTAAAGCAGTGGTCGGACTGGGTAGATAGTAATTAGGCAATGGTAGAACTGTCTTTAGGTAATTCTAAATCTTTGGGTAGATTGTATTGGACCTGTGGAAGAACTGTCTCCTGACATTTATCTATACTTGGTGGATAGTATTGGAGAAATTGGAGGATTATTTCCTGGTAATCCTCTATATCCTTGGTGGATAGTATGGGAGCAGTGGTAGGATGGTCTCCCGGTAATACTCCATCTTTGGGTAGATAGTAATGTGGCAGTGGTAGGACTGTCCTTTGGTAAATCTTAATCCTTGGGTGGTTCATATTGGTCCAGCAGTAGAACTGTCTCCTGGCAATTATCTATACTTGGTGCATTGTATTGGAGAAATTGGAGGATTATTTCCTGGTAATCCTCTATATCCTTGATGTATAGTATGGGAGCAGTGGTAGAACTGTCTCCTGGCATTTATCTATACTTGGTGGATTGTATTGGAGCACTGGTAGGACTTTCTCCTTGTAATCTTCTATATATCCTTGGCGGACTGTATGGGAGCAATAGTAGGACTGTCTCCTGATAATCTTCTATCCTTGGGTGGATTGTATTAGAGCAACAGTAGAACTGGGTTCTGTCAATCCTCTATATCCTTGGGTGGACGGTATGGGACCTATGGTAAAACCTGGTAGTCTTCTTTATCCTTGGTTGGATTGTATGTGAATGGTGGTAAGACTGTCTCCCTGTAATCTTCTATACTGTATCCTTGGTGAATTCTATTGGAGCAATAGGAGGACTGTCTATTCTTGGATGGATATTATGGGATCAGTGACAGGACTGGCTCCCTTATTATCCTCTATCTTTGGGTAAAGAGTATTGGGGCAGTGGTGAGACTTTCCTTTAGTATTTCTAAATCCTTGTATAGATTGTACTGTGTCATTGGTAGATCAGTGGTAGGTCTATTGGCATTTCTCTATACCTAATTATTTGTATTGTAGCAATAGTAAGATTATTTCCTGGTAATCCTCTACATCCTTGGTGGACGGTATTGAACCAGTGGTAGAACTGTCACCTGGCAATTTTCTATATTTGGTGGATTGTATTGGGCCAGTGGTAGGTGGGTCTTCTGACAATTATCTATACTTGGGTCAGACTGTCTTCTGGTAATTTTCTGTACTTAGATCGATAGTATTAATAGACTGGTAGGACTGTCTCTTGGTAACCCATGGGTGGATTGTATTGGAAAAGTTGTGAATATTACCTCCTGGTAATCCCCTATCCTTGGGTGAATAGCATGGGGCAGTGGTAGGATTGTCTCCTGGTATTCCTCTGTCTTTGGGTGGATAGTATGGGAGGAATGGTAGGACTGTCTCTTGTTAATCCCCTGTCCCTTATTGGACTGTATGGGAGCAGTGGTAGCACTGTCTCCTGGTAGTCCCCTATTCATGAAAGGATTGATTTGAAATAGTGGTAGGAATATCTCCTGGCAAGCCTCTATGTCTCGGAATATATTGGAGCAGTGGTAACCTCTATCCTTGTATTGGAGCAATGGTATCACCATCTCCTGGCAATCCTCTATATCATAAGTTCCCAACGTTTTTTGGGTCAGAGCCCACTTTTTCAAGGAGTGATTTGATAGTGCCCCCCTTGGGTGAACTATATTATAATATATAAGATTTTCTAATAGGATATCTGTCTATCCTGCCTCCACCGATGACAGCGCACTTTTGAGCCGCCCATATGCAAATGCTGGCTGGCTCAATGATCCACAGCGGAGGAAGAGCTGGGTAGCACACGGGGAGAGGGATCCCTGTGCCCAAGGGGGCAGCAGCTAGTCCTCAATGCCACTCTAATATGTCTTGGTCAAAAAAATGCCCCCTTAGATTTTTTCAGTGCCCACCAGTGGGCGGTACCGCTTCCGTAGAGGTCCTATGCTCTTTATACTTGGTGGATAGTCTGGGAGCAGCAGGACTGTTCCCTGATAGTCTTTCATTGTTGGGTCAATTGTATTGGAGCAGTGGTAGGACTATGTCCTAGTAATCCTCTATCCATGGGTGGATGGTATAGGGAGACTGGTAGGACTGTCTTCCGGCAATCCTCTCTTTGGATAGATAGTAATGAGGCAGTTGTAGGACTGTGTCCAGGTAGTCCTCTATCTTTGTGTGGATAGTATAACTGAAGCAGTAGAACAGCCGACTTGCAACCCATTCAGCATGGGTGGATAGTATTGGAGTAGTGGTAGGACTGTCCTTCAGTAATCTCTGGGTGGATAATATAAGAGAAGTAGTAATACTGTAGTTCTATATATTTAGGTAGATAGTAATTAGGCAGTGATAAGACTGTGATGTTTGGTAATTCTTCATCCTTGGGTGGATTGCTTTGAAGCAATGGTAGGACTGTATCCTGAATAGGCCCAATCTCCGGGTAAATGTAACATGCTTGGCTGAGTAAATGCTTGGCCCCCTCCTTCAAACATTTCTCTTCCTCCCCTCCTCACCATTATATCAGTATAGTCCTGTTTTAAATTATCCAGAAATAACCAGCAACACCTTTGCATTTACAACCTGGACAAAAGGAACGATGAATTTCCATGGTATCTCAGCCCCAAACTAATTATCAACTTTTTGGTGTACATTTCAAAAAACCTCTTTATTATAAATGTCTTTAAAATGATCAACAAAGTGATCCCAACATATAAGAAAAATAAAAAAAGAACTGACATACATATGTTTGTATACTTTTCTCTAGTATTTGTCTGGTAACACAGTCTTACATAAAATGCCAAGTTCCTTATGCCACATCCTATAACATTCCTTGATGAGTTATCCAGTTCCAAAAAGCACCATGCAAACATCCTAAATATAGTTTTCAATGTGTTTCACAGTTTATCCATTTGCTTCTTCAAGAACAATAGCGGTGACCACATTGGTAGGTGGCATATTAATGGCAAGTTCACTGAAGGTCAAAAATAGTTTGCAATCAGGAACTTGATCATAAAAAATCACGATCTGGCATCAAGAGGTCCACCACCGGGATCCAAAGTTGGATATGAAAGTATTTGTCCTTCCCATACATTATTAGGGTGAATAATTGTATGTCACAATTAACAGTGCTTCCTCCTAATAGTTTTGTAATCCTGATGAGATTGTAAAGTCCTTTTAACATCCAGGCACTAAAGTGGTTTTCCTGGCGGTGGTGGAGCGCAGGACCGGGACCACTGGCACCTCCATGTAACATCAGACAAATTACTCCGGTGTTTACACATCACCAAGCATTTTAGGTTTATTTTGCTAGTGAAGCAGACATATATCCATGACTAATGTCTGACCTTTTGTAAATCTCATGATTACAAAATGTTTCATGGTAGAATGAATGAAATCAGAGAATAGTGATAGTAATGTAGTAGTCATAGGTTTCAGCACCAGACTGGGAGTTTTCAGTACAGAGCTCCTGGTACAAACAGCCCTCAAACAACCCACAAATAGTAACGCTAACCCTGCCTGTGACCCTAACCCTACCACTGACCCTACCTGTAACTCTAACACTACTCACCAATAGTAACGCTAACTCTCCCTGTGACCCCAACCCTAATACTGATCCTGCCTGTAACCCTAATGCAACC
>NC_092859.1:157951073-157959877 GCF_032062135.1 Pyxicephalus adspersus
TACTGACCCAACCTGTAACCCTAATGCAACCCACCCATGGTAACACTAACCCTCCCTGTGACCCCCAACCCTAATACTGACCCAACCTGTAACCCAATGCAACCCACCCATGGTAATACTAACCCTCCCTGTGACCCCAACCCTAATACTGACCCAACCTGTAACCCCAATGCAACCCACCAACAGTAACACTAATTCTCCCTGTTACTCCAACTCTAAAACTGACCCAACCTGTAACTTTTACACTACCCTCCAATGGTAGCACTAACCCATCCCGTGACCCCAATCCTAATACTAACCCAACCTGTAACCCTAATGCAACCCCCCAACAGTAACACTAACCCTTCCTATGAACCCAACATCCCTTTCATGAACTTAACACCAACAGAAATCCTTTCTGTATCCCCAACCCTAAACCAAAGGGACCCTATAACTAACACTAACCTCCCTTAATGCCAACCATAAGACAAACTTCCCTAGTCCCAGGCCTAACATGAACTTTGTCTTGTAACCCCAACTCCTAACATGGAAGTACCCAGCATTTTCTTTGCTCCTAGCAGTTTAATTGTATGGATATGTGTTTCTGGGTAGTGAGGTAGTAAATCAAACCCAATGTGCTGAATGATACTACACAAAATTCTTGCATTTGTCAAACATATAAAATATCATAAATTCATAAACACAACCTCATACTATAACAAAACAGGAAATGAGTTGTAAAAGATTGCAGCAGATATTAGGTGACATGATATCCAGCAATGTGCAGCTGAAATGACGGGGTCCTGGATTCAGTTTATACCAAATACCCTGTGCAGTGTTCCCAATCTTTAGTGGGGTTCTTCTGTCTGCTCCAGTGTCCCCATCACCAGAAAATATTATATAGATTCAGACTTACATACATTTAACATAGTTTGAGTATATGTACTAGTAGCTATACTAACCACAGTTATATACTGTAAATATTTAATGTCTACCATCTTCTAATATACTTGGCTGGCCTAAAACTTGAATTTTGCTGTACGTTGCCAATGTAAGTTTTATTACTTTTATACCAATTTAATAATTTAATAATAATACAATAATGTTATAGCCATAAAAATATAACAGTATCGGTTTAAATAGAATAGTTGGACCACAAAACACAAGCTAAATGTTTTGTGTTTACATAAACAGTTTAAATAAAAATAATAATAATAGAATTTGAAATCTTATTTTATTTTATAGGGGTAATTATGTGCAATGGAGCCCATAACATAACTGCAATGATTTACATTGATTTTTCAATGTCATCATAATCCCATTAGTGTAATGGTTGCCTTTTTATACAAAATACTAAATGATTTTCTTTGTATACTATATATAATATATATTTCTAAATATAATCATATTTCTATGATTTACTTTGAAATTGTATAGATAAGAATTTCCCTATTTTATTTTGTTGCTTGGACTCTTTTACTTGGTTCTATTGGAGAAATAAATCTTACTGATAAAAAAACTGAATTATCAGATGAGTTCCACAATGTCTGTATAATTATTAACAATGGCAGATGTATCACATTGTATCTGCCTGATCTTTGCAGATGATTTGTTATAAAAAGTTGAACCTGTGATGGAATTAAAGAACCATATATTGATATTGTAACAAATAATGAAATTACCTTGTAAACCTTCCCATAGGCTCCATCACCCAACTCCCTCAGAATTTCCCAGGTTTGTTCCGGATTAATGTCCCGAGTGAGCCAGCGACTTTCCACCATGTGCTTCTTGTACCCTCCATATCCAAAGAGCTTTAAGATAAATGCCATAATTACAAGTTCAGAGCATTAGGAAATGTAAAGTCTTCACAAAGTAGCATTGAAAGTCTGACTTCCTTTCTCTCGATGAGACACGAGGTGCAGGAAGCTGGGTGATGGGTGACAGAAACCATATATCAAAATATTCCCCTCCTCCTCAACACATCTTTATTAGTGATGAAGCTTTGCTAAAAAGGTAGGTCTATGGTTTATTCAGTTATTTCTATTTTTATTAAGGGTATTTACAGAGATCAAATCAAACACCATTTGATGTGAGGCCCTGGCCCAGCATCAGTGGTTACGAGACACAAATCCCCAAATCTAACACCCAAATCCTCGCCTATAGACAAACCCCTGGCTCAGCCTTGGGAGGATAGCTGCACCATTCAAGCTAATAGTTGCATCCCCATGGCTTGGTGGAGGTGCCTACAGGTTCAGACAAGGGTAAAGGATTACGGGATTACAACATAAAGTAGAGACAGGTGAGTCAAAGCCAAAGGTTCTACACAGGTGATGAAGCTGGGCGAGATATCCAATGAGGTCACCCCAAAATGTGCTCAAGGACAGGCAGCATGCAAGAGAGGTCAGGCAGAATAAGGTTAGTAACATATGGCATATAATGATGTAAAACTAGATCATTGGTCTCATTAGACCCGACGCGTTTCATCTTATCGGCTTCCTTAGGGGAAAGTGAGACTCAAAAGATAAGCTGGTACAGTAAATCTTCTACTGTACCAGCATATAATGATGTAAAACTAGATCATTGGTCTCATTGGACCCGACGCGTTTCACCTTATCGGCTTCCTTAGGGGAAGGTGAGACTCAAAAGATAAATTGGTACAGTAAATCTTCTACGTTCTGTTAAATACATAAATTATTTAACCACAGGTTGATTAGTACAAGGTTTATCTCATAAATTACAATACAAGGTAGATGTTAGGATATAGTTTGGCTTTGTAAGATACAAGCTAACATTAGCAAAGTGACCTGGGCAGGTCAAGCTTTATTGGGCACCAGTCAATCAGAGATAGAGGGAAGAACCTTGGGCAGCTTGAAGTTAGGTGAAACAGTTGCCACAAAGGACAACGCCACCGGCTTTCAATTCCAAAAAGAACCACAAGATAGCATGTGCTTGTCCATCCAATGAACCTAAGTTCCGAGGAAAGAGGAGCTGCGATCGGCCATGTTACTGGACAATGAGGTAACTGACTTCTCCATGGAGGAATATGGGTAATATATGACCACCATGGTGATAACAATAACTTCCAGTGATATTGCAAAGTTTGAGGAAATAGATCTGCATGCTGGGGTTCACAGAGTTTCGGGTAGATTCACTGCATGTGGAATGTACAAATACCAACCTGTCCAGTTGATCTGTTTTATAAATTGACTGCTACTCAGGACTTTGCAGACATTTTCAAAAAAAGAGAGTGGCAGCTAGCTAAATTTCTAAATTTCTCAAATTCATAAACCACTTGTGTAGCTGCTCTGCTATAGGACTTTCATGGCTTTCAGTTTCCCGGTAACAGATTGAGGTCCTACAATTGCTTACCACCTACGACTGGTGACTACAAGCCCTACCATTTCATGGTTTCCACTGTAATATAGGGATTCTGAGAAAATAAATCTGGTATCTATTATTCTTCCTACTTTGGGTGTCACATGGTCACATCCGAGGAAATGAGATGCAATGCACTGTGCAAGCACATTCGACTCACAAAACATGGATTCTGTTATATGGCTCCTCTAGCCTGTTGGTATCCACTTATTAACCTGATTCCTAAAAAATTGCCTTGTTCAATTCTGAGTTTAGTTGAGTTTTAAGATGCTATAGTACAAACCTTATGGATAGACTGAATCATAAATTGTTTTCTTTATTTGGGCAAGGAGCGACCCCTACAGCTAGGGTAGTAAGTTAGTCTGAGGAGCCCCTTTCTGTTTTGTTCAACCCAAACATTGAAAAAGGAGAGCAATTCGGAGGAATGGATTTTGTGATGAGTTACCCGAAGGTATCAGTAACCAGGACTGTACTTGTACTTAGCACCATGGAAGTGGTTACCACTCACTGTGAACCCTATGCACATATTGGTATTATGTATTGGAGTCAATGGAAAGGAATGGGGGCTATACCCTGGGTTCAGGTTGACATCAGTACAATCGTTGGCCACATATAACTGTTATAGAGAGGAATAAACTGCAGAGATGGAGACATAATCCTGCCCCTTCCCAATTATTTACTGTAAGATCATTACAAAGCACAAGGGGGCAATCTTTGTGTCTGGAAGAAAAGAAGTTTAAGCTCTGGATAAGGAAGGGATTCTTCACTGTAAGGTCTGTGAAAATGTGGAATCGGCTCCCTCAGGAAGGAGTTTCAGCAAGTTCTATAGATTGCTTTAGGAAAAAGCTGGATGATTTCTAGAAGCACAGAATATAACTGGGGATTAAGGATTTAAAGTAAAGATAATAGAGACTGCTGATCCAGGGAACATCCGATTGCCTTACGGGATCAGGAAGGAATTTTTTTCCGCTGTTGGAGTAAATTGTACCCGGAGTTTTTTTTTGCCTTCCTCTGGATCAGCTATGTCTATAAATTTATTCTGGTATATGCCTATTTCCCTAGTGGCTGAATTTGATGGACTTATTGCAACCTATGCAACTATATAGAAGTTAGATTATATTGTTGGCTCAAAATCTGTAAAATAAATTCAGTTCTGTTCAGTGGCAGAGATTGTTACCCATCAGCACAGCTATGCTCATCCTATGGTTCTGTGGAGCCCCGGGGTTCCTCCGGAGTTCATCAGGGATTCCTTGAACTACAGCTGATTGGTACTTGTTGATACCTGCACAGTTTCGGGGCAAAAGCCAGGGAAGGGCAATCACACGACACTACTGTTTTAAGGGGTGGCATTGTGGACTTAACCATAATGGGACATACTTCCTCTGCCCACCAAGAGGTTCTTGTTCTACTGACATCCAATGAATTGGTTCTAGCAGGGGCTCCCCAGGTTCTGAACATCATTTCAAGGGTTCCTCAGGAGTGCAAAGGGTGAGCAGCTCTAGGAATTCTCTCCTTTAATAGAATGAAATTAATTTTACAGCAGATCTACTGAATGCAAATTCATTCTAAACAAAGGTGAATCTGCCCCTAAATTTCATGTGGCCTCTTCCCTATTGGTCCTATAAAGAGGAACTAAACCATTGAAGTTGTGCTAACAACTGGTCACCAGTATGTAGCTTTTACTTTCCATGCTTGTGCCTCTGGAGGCTGCCATCTTGGTAGGGGCGTCCTAGTGTCAATAATGCCCCCTGAGGACTGATGACTGGATGACTGATTAACTAAGTAGCAGAAAAAGAAATTTAGACAGCATAGATCAATGTAATGACTTCGAAGAACCAGGAAGTCCAGCAACGTTCTTTTAACCAAACAAGATCAGTGGCGACATCACCAAATCTTACACTAAATTTGGTGAATCCAGTAGTGGGTGGCAGCAGTGCCCTGGATCTCACACTGCAGATATACAGTTAGAGTAATGAGGTTACAGGAGTGCCTAGGCACAGAAAAGCACTGATATTTTACAGAATGAATGTCACAGTGCATGGTGGCTGGGGGCACCGCTATGCATGTAACTGTGCATGTTCCTGTGCCACCACCAGAACCTGAGACCCACAGGTGAAGGCAGAGGACTGGAAGACAAAAGTGCGGGGAGGCCGGGCACTGAGAATAAGAAGTGCAGGACACACTTTAAGTGTCATGGTGGATAAATGTTATGGTTGATGGAGCTTATGAATCTTCTGTACCATGTGACCACTTCTCATAGAAGGTCATTCTAGGTCAATGACCTCTGCATTTGGTTCATTCATTCCATTGAAGGTCATTGTTTGTATGATTTGTATTTATGGCAATAATTAGCTTTCTGAAATTTTTTTCCACTTGCATGAATTTTGTTTTTCATGCCGAGCCAAGAAATTCATCTAATAAAATTGTAATATTCATTAAATATTTATAAAACTCTCTGTGTAGTCGTCGCAGCAAATGTGGAATTTATTATTCAGAATTCATCCACAAACAGCCCCAGGGGCGTCTCCTGCTATCAGCGGGCCAGGAGGAGGGGCGCAGCGACCTTAATTCAACCGTTCCGGAATCCAAGCACCATATATAGAAGAATGTTACTGCAATTTACATTTAATGAATTTAATAAATTATTTTCAATGCCTTAAAATCTGCACAAATTATTAAAATACATCCAAAGGCTTCTAGGTGACAAGTAGTCCCAACTCCAGCTACAACATGATACCAGAGCCTAATGAAAAATAATTTGTCCCCCTTAGGTCAGACATATTTGTATCTCATGAACTCCCCCTCCAAGGCACTGCAGGTTTCAGTGGGTGGGATTCAGGGCTGCCAATCCAGTAAGCAGTGGGTGGGGCCGGGTGTGACCAGGTGTTGATTGACAAGCTGTAAATCAGCAGTGATAATGATGGTAGCCACGCCCCCTGCAACATTTTGTCCTCCCACTGTAATACAAACAGATACATCCTATGCCAGAGTGGCAACTCTGCTCTGAATTCAGGAACAGTGCAGCATCGTTGTCACAGCATTAAAGGGAGCTGCATTGGGTAGACTTCACTGGCAGGATCAATAGGTATTTGTGGCACTGCTAGGCCATTCCAAATGCATGAGCTGCCATTCCTAATGAGGTACTTTATGTTGGGATGACAAAAAGTGGCGGCCATAGCCAACAGTGGGCCCCTGTGCAGAACTGACTTTGGGTCACCCAACTGACTTGGGGCCCCTGTGGGGATCCCTGTTGGTGGATGGAGGAGGGTGCAGGGATCAGGAGCACTCCAGAAATCCACAAGACTGTGCAAGGAAGTTAAGTGTGAGCATGAAACAGAAATGCCTGGGATGCAGAACTGAAAAAAAAGTGATAACCAAGCTGACCCAAAACTCATAGTGATCATAGGAATGTCACCTATACCTTACTGCCCCCTGGTGGTAGAGACCAGGATTGTCATCATATCAAATGTATTTTATACATTAAAAAAGAACTATAAATGAAAACATAAAAACATAAAACTATTTCCTCTTACCATTTAAATAGCAATACATTGCTTGATTCATGGGTAAGATTTTCTTAAATCTGCCCTCCAGCCTCCCCTTCAATAAGTCTCTCAAGCCTCATCTTCATTAAACCTGTCCTCCAGCTTTCCCTTTATTAAATCTACCCTCTTGCCCCCCATAATTAAATATGCCCCCAGCTATTTCCTTATGAAATCTGCCCTCCATCCTCCAGTTCAGTACATTTTCTTCCCAGCATCCATCATTAAATCTGCCCTCCAGCCTCCTCCAATAATAAATCTGCCCCCAGCCTCCTTTTCATTAAATCTGCCCCCAGCCTGTCTCACAATGATTCTGCCCCTTTCACTTTTGCCCAGTTGTACCGGCTCTTCTCTTGGACTGAAACTGCTTACTTTGATTTCACTGCTCACTATAAGCCTCTAGTGATGTACATTTGAAGCTGCAGCAAGTCTCATAGAGCCCGCCTCCTTTTCTGGCTGGAGGACATTCAGCATCATCTGGCCCCTCCCTCCCTAGCCTGCTTGGCCCCTCCCCTTTCTTTTATTGAATATCTGATCTTTTAATGAAGTGGCTCACCATTTTATGTGGCAATTAGATTTCTGTGTTCAGCAAACTGCGTACAGCACCCTGCTAATTAGATATCATTGTGGTGAATCCCCAAGCAAACAGGACGGGATGAAGATCAAAAGAATTCCCTGATATTCTAGAATAAGGTATCAAGAAAAGACTAAAAAACTGGCTGCCTAAAGCTAAATTCTGATTGGCCGCCATGGATATCTCAGTCTGTGAATATTCACTTTCCTATAAAGTCAGCGTTTACCCCTGACAAGGGTAGGCACAAGCGTGCTGTTGGTGGATGGGGCTGTTGTTAGGTGAGGTGGTCTCAACTCTATGAGCTGGCCTTGGTGTTGTGGGGGTATTTGGGTGGGTGGGGGGTTTATTTGGAATCTGGAAGCTCCTTTTAATAAGGAGTCCCCCATATATCTGCCTCCTTGAATGAATACAGACAGGGCAGACATCTCGTGGTGCATTGTGTACAGCTGCACGTGGGCCCCTGGACAATCCTCAGCCAGCAGGGACCCCTGCAGCAGCTCACACAGTCCTTGCCTGCAAGGCTGCCCCTAGTGGCGCGTGCTGCAAGCTGTCAAGGACCAAGCCAGCTGCATAAGGAGCCCTTGCTGGCTGGGAACTGTCCCTTGGATAGTGTTGGTGTTCAATTTCGGGTTGTTCTTATATTCGACCCGAAAATGGCTGTTCCAATTCCGGTAGACCCGACATGAAAAAAATGAGATTCGACTGTAAAAATTCAGAGAAAAAAAATGTGTTAAAATAAATGTTAAATTAATTTATTGAGTGTTTGAGTAATTTTTTTTTACAGGTTATCCTACAATGACATGATATCTCTAAAGCTACGTACACACGTCAAATTTTTCTTGCCCGATAATCGTCTCAGGGTGGATATCCTGGTGAGAAAGTACAGCTTGCGTCGTTCATCATCCATGGATCCGTCCTGGATCTTAATGCAAGGAAAGTGGGAGAGCGCACAGCAGGGTGCTGCTCCATCGTTCTCCCCCTCCCCTCTGCATAGACCAGAACGGTGCTATATACACATCACTTGTTCATGCATCATGCAGTTCTTATATCGTGAAACATCCTTTCCAATGACAAGAATTTCACGTGTGTATGCAGCTTTAGTCAGTAACACACTTTCCAGCACAGTAATATTATTATACATTTGTTACATTTTTCTTTTATGCACTGCGGGAAAAATGTAACAAATGTATCATATTACTGTGCTAGAAAGATGATCGACGCAGGGTGTACACACGCCAGATTCTCGCCTGATATCCAGCCTGCTCCGATTTTCAAGCGAAAAAAATTTGATGTGTGTACGTAGCTTAAGAGATACCTCTAATGCGGGGCATCTT
>NC_092859.1:157960210-157978278 GCF_032062135.1 Pyxicephalus adspersus
GAGCAATCTGATTGCTCTTGCAGCCTTTAATAGTCCCTAAAAATAACCCGAACTCTCCAATCATTGACTTTAATGGTATTGGAATTCGGCATTCGATCACCCGAACAATGTCTCACTATTCGATCTAATAGCTGTCAAATAATGAGATTTTATACCAACACCACCCTTGGACCCCTTCACAAGCTGAGCTGCAAGTAAAGATAAAGAGGGGAGAAAGAAAAAAATAATTGCAAAGAATAAGAAGAGGGAAAGGTAAAGATTGAGATTGGGGGTTTTGTCGAGGGAAGGAGGGGTACTAATATTTTTGCACAGGGGCCTGCTGTTGTCTGCGCCCATAACTGATTACAGGGATACATATAACCCCTTAACTATTCCTAGAAAGGAACCTAGAAATAAACATTTATCTGCAGGATTCAGCGATGTGTAAAAGGTCCCAGGACCCCTTTGATTTCTGTTCCGGGTGCTTTAGGTCCCTCGCTGAGCTGCTCTGCGACCCCGAGTGTTCTTCTCCCTCTGACTGGGACATGAGCGAGGTTTGGGGGGCAGGTGGGGGTCCGGCTTGTGTCAAAAGACATTTTTTATAGATGGGAGAGGGGAACACAGAGGCTCTATGCCCCATTTTCTATCCAAGAAGGTCTCAAGCCTAATAAAGGGTCCTAAGGGGTCTTGAACTTAGCTGAATAATCTTTTTTTTTTTTCTCTTTCTGGGAATAGGCAAGGGCTACTCTCTACTCCTGTACTCATTTTATTCATTTTACTTCAAGTACGATTTTTTGAATGGGATGGGGAAAGGGGATGTACAGAACTCTTTTTGCTCATTTTGTACATTGTATAGCAGCCAGCAGGGGGAGCAGTTGCTGTATAATATACATGGTGGCATTCATTTCTGCAAGAAGCTGCAAGTTACAATTTCTGAATTTGCAAATTCTTAGAGATCATCCCAAGTGGCTACATTCCTTCTCCATAGGTACAGAGCAGGGAGTGTAGCCACCCTAAGACAGGAGTGTGTTACTGGGTGAAAATAAAGGGAAAACTCCTAAAAGTAAAAACTAATGCAGACACAAGAAACACATCCCCGCAATTCAAAGGACGTGATGTTGGAGGTGTCCTTGTGCTATGACCTGCCATGGCATTGAGCCCTTTTATAAGAACTGGACATTTTGTAATTTTTTTACACAGCCTTCCCACCTACCTACCCCATACACAGCCTTCCCACCCACCTACCCCATACACAGCCTTCCCACCTACCCACCCCATACACAGCCTTCCCACCTACCTACCCCATACACAGCCTTCCCACCTACCCACCCCATACACAGCCTTCCCACCTACCTACCTCATACACAGCCTTCCCACCTACCTACCCCCTCACACACACAGCTCCAAGACTTTTCTAGAGCTGCCCCCACTCTCTGGAATGGTCTCCTAGTCCTATTCGGTTTGCTCCTACTGTCTGTACATTTAAAAGAGCCCTCAAAACCCAACGCTTCCCCCTCACCTACCCCTCTTCTTCTGTCTCCTAAACCCTCACTACTCCCCACCATTCTATATCCCCCTCCTATTGTGTGATACTTCCCCCACCTCCTAGATTGTAAGCTCTTCTGGCAGGGTCCTCTCCTCCTCCTTTGTCACTGTCTGTATCTGCCTGTCATTTGCAACCCCTATTTAATGTACAGCGCTGCATAATATGTTGCCGCTATATAAATCCTGTTTATTAATAAAAATAATACTAATAATATTAATAGTAACAATAATAATAATAATAATAATGATTGCTTTGCATGAACCTTTATTTATTCTTTTTGTAAAAAGTCATCTTTATATCAAATATAACGTCTCATTTATCATTTTTACACATCCATTATAAAAAGCCATATTAAGAATTGATTTACATTATACATCATGTACATTATTCACATTTCATTTAGCGCTTGATGAACACAGATCTACATCTAATACTGCACACTCAGCGAAATCACTCCGCAGATCAACTACAACGTATACAAATAATTGTAAGATTATATTGTATATTGAATTTCATTTTTGGAGAGATCCAGGTAGATTTTTATAGGGACTTTAAACACTGTTCATAGAACAAACAAATAACTTGCTTTATTATACAACATGACATATATTAGTTGATATATATTAGGTAATTCACCACCTTTTTGTTGACCAAATCCTATTACAATTTCTCTTTTTTAAGGAAAAAAAATGTTTTTTTATGCAGTTTTTATTACAGAACTGATTGTCACACCCATGGAGGTCCCATCTTTGTCCCTTTTTTCCATCATTTTTCTCCTCTCCGTTCTCTCTTTCAAATTTGAACATTTACTTCCATCAAGTTTTTTTTTTAATAACTTTCTTCTTTTCTACTTTCTTCAACCTTTCTTTTCAACATTTCTTTACCTTTCTCTGTCCACTCTAGAAGTGACCCTTCTACTAAAATAAAAGTTCCTCTAATATGGCTGACCCCAGCTATGCATAAAACTTGCATAAAAAACACCATTGAAGAAAAAGCTTTAAAAGACTTATCTTACTCCGGGGCCCAATGTGGGTTTTTTGGGGGAAAGGGGCAATAGCTTAGATCACCCACCTTCTCTACGACCCAAACTGACAAATGACGGGGTGCAGGTAACTGAAAATCCAATAGCCCTTGGCCCCCTCTTTCTCTAGGACCCCAACTGACAAAATGGTAGGGGGTGCAGGGAGCTGGAATTCCAGTAGCCCAGGGCCTCGCTTTGTCTAAAACCATCCTTGGCCTGCCTTTTATGGGGCTCCCCAAGGCAAGGTGATTTCTAGGGGTCTTCTTGAGGGATCTGGGGGAGGTTGAAGATCCAAAACCCGGCAAGAACACTCCTGTGCTCTTCTATCCACTCTTAAACTTCCACTAAAAGAAAAGGTCCTCCTATGTGGTTGCCCCCAATGTGTTTTTTTGGGGAAAGGGCTCAGGATCCCCCCTTCTCTAGGACCCCAACTAACAAAAGGTAGAGGGTGCTGGGAACTGGAATTCCAATAGCTCATGACCCTACTTTCTCTAAAGCCACCTCTGACCAGACTTCAATGGGGCTCCCAGGGCAAGGTGGTGTCCAGGGGTCTTCTTGAGGGATTTGGGAGACGTTGAAGATCCAAAATCCCACAAGAACACTCCTGGGCTCTTCTGTTGTGTCCTCTTTTGGGGATCCTGAGCTTTTCCAAGATCCTTCCATGAGGCTGACTTATGTCAGCAGCAAGCGGCCAGATCCAATAAGTAAGGTAAGTCTTTTTAGGGGAAGGATTAGCACTTTATGAGGTTTTACTGCTGTTGGTGGGACCCCTCCCCACAGATGATGTCCCAGGGACAACTTTTGCACCAAACAGGAAGCAAGGGTAAATATACCAGAAATATAAATTTACATGAATTGATCTCGATATCTCTGTTAAAGATTTTCCCATACTTCCTGCCTGGTAAAGTGAGGAGATACAACCCAGAATGATTTGGTCATGGATACATTTCACCACTGTCTATTATATGCCACTTTGTGGTTTTTTAGATAAGTTTCTGCATGCAAAAATGGCTAAAGATTTAACGATTCAAAAACTCCAGTACTGATATGGATTAACAACATAAAAAAATGTCCATAAAGTTCACCAATAAAGTTCTCAGCATATAAAATAGTCTATAAAGTGTCATTGTGCCCACAAGCAGCATGAGGTCGGATGGTGGAAAACTCCTGAAATCAGCTCAGTGGTTCCATGAGCATGTGTGGTACTCCGATGTTCTGCAACTGAACAATGGTTTGACGACACAATGGACAGAGATTGTTCTGGCTTTTCACCTTCACAGCACAGGATTCACAGAACGATCTGTGGCAGCAGGGAAACAGCATTGTGTCCGCTAGTCGGTCCTTGCAGATAACGCAAAGATAATCGTCTCCCAGGGGGAATGTTGGGAACCCTTCTTCTAAATCTGATTCTAAGTCCATTGTTCTGGGTTTGTGCAGAGGATGATCCCTGAGCTCCGAAGTTTTATTCAGAGTTGATTGTGATTTGTCCCGAGTCCATATTCTGCCAATGTCGTGATCTCCTGTAGAAACTGTTAAAAATTAAAAAAAAATAGTTATATCTCTATTCCCACTACTATGAATGAAAAGAATAATCAAACTGTTTATTGACATGGCCATCAAAGGAAATGTTATTGGTAGTATATGTTTTCGTTAAAGCTGAAGTTTGGTTTGCCTTTATTTCTCCATCCCTGCATTCTCCTTTTCCTTCTCCTCAACATGTTTTTAAATAAACTTTTCTGTTTCACAAGATATCTTATTTTTAGACCCAGTGGTGTCATTATTGCAGTTTCTAATGTGACAAAATCACATTGTGGATTTAAATTAGAGTCAGTCGGAAGAATATTGGGCCAGCAATGTAACCAATGTGTTTGTGTAGGGGTTCAGGGGTTTAAGGAACCTGTGGGACTAGTAAAAAAAAGTTGTTCTGCAGATCAAATATAGTCAGGAAAATATAATTTTAAAGCAGACAACTTTTTATGTGTTACATCCAAAGGCTGCAAACATAAGAATGTCACTACAATGGCAGGTGAGAGGTCAGGGGTAAAACAAAGGCTACCAAAACAATGAAAACAGAAAATGAAAGCAAAAACAAAAGACAAAAACAATACTAAAAGTATATATAAAACCCTAAGGAATTTATGTTGTTTTTGCTAGGCAGTTTGAGGGTGATATTACTATATTACTTCATTTATTTATTTATTATTTTTATCTGTTACTATATATTTTATATATTACTATTATTATATATTACTTATTATTGTTATATACTACTATTATTATTATTTATTACTATTATATACTATATGTTACTTATTATTATTTAATACTTCTTAATATTTTATACTATTTATTTCTATTGATATATATTACTATATGACTGTATAGCAACAATAAACATCTAATGAAATGTTAACTGCTTTTTGTCTGTATATTTATTTGTTTTGTGTTTGTTTTGTTCTTTTTAAAACACTGTGTACCTTTTTATGAAACATTCTGCATTTGGTACCTATAAAATCCCTTGTTTTCTGCACTGGTACATTTAAATATGAAATTTGGGGATGTTGCATAACCATTGATAAGCGAGTAGGGTTCCAAAGATTGTTTAATATACAGTATAACCTGTTCTTATGTAAATTGATTATATCTTTGGTTAATGTGTCCAGGAAGAAGAGTCTAAGATGATGACCCAAATGAGGATGGCAGATGGGAGATTGGGCGCCATCTTGTTTTGGTGGTCAGTTTCCTCCCGTATATTCCCTCCACTGATTTATGAGAATAATTTATTATAATAATACTAAAAATCCAAACAAACAGTAATGATATCAGATGTCTGGTAGCCTGGGATCTTTTTTCTCACTGGGTTGTTTGCACCACTCCTTTCATCACTTGGGTGGAGTGGTGTGACCAGATACAATGCATACTTTAGAGCTGATCCAAATTTCGTGATGAAGGAAGTCATTATACAAACGAAAGAGAAATCTGACCTAGTAAACTAATGAGCCATCTAATGATGGATTCCAACAGCAGGATGGAAACTAAACCAGCAGATGGTTACCTGGAAAAGGGGTCAACCTGATCCCTCAAGGGACAGAAACTGCAAACATTTTTTATTAATCCTGTACAAAGTTACTCTGTTTATACCAAAATTCTGGCCTGTAGGTGACCCTCCATGACTTTGGAGAGGATTTGAGACCTTGTTGTGTTGTAAGTAGAACAGGGCATGTGGTGCGGCCATGGGTACCAGAGTGACAACCATCAGTACCACACACCAGGGGCCTTATCAAAACTTTCCAGGACTGGAGAAGATAGACTATCATTGGAGAACCTGAGTTCCGATGGTTATCTCGCCGCCTTTATATATATGAGTATCTTATCGAGATGAATTGTAGAGATGAATGAATAGAGACAAAAATTGTTGACCTGGAACCCATCGCTTCACCACATGTCCTATGTTCTACCGAAAACAGAACAAGTCCAAATCCCCTCCAGTCCTGGATTCCTTTAATAAGCAAACGTCAAAGTTATTCAGTCTTGGAGAATTTAAATAAATCAGACCCAAAGAGTAAGGAATATATAGACCCTTTGCTGAGTCTTGGACTCATAATGAGACCTTAACCAAATTAGAAGCTTTGCATAGCAGTCAACTGACCTTTGGTGGTGGATTGGTGGCAGCAACAATTGGATTTGGTCTGTTTGGATCGGTGATCTGTAAAATAAATTTTAACATTAGCTTGACAGAAGTAAAAAAAAAATGTAAAAAATCATTGTTAAAGGCCAAGCCCAACAAAAACCTGTGCAGTTTTAAACAGTGCAAGAATGAGGAACTCATGGCTTGGTGGGTAAATACAACCCTGTTCATGGGTAAATTTTTATTGAACATTTTTTAGGAAATAGTACATACCAATAACAAAAAAGACTAAAAAGAAGGGGAGATAACTTAAAAGAGAGACATTTCTAAGCAACTACAGCAACGGTTTGTTGGGGGAAAAATGGGTTTGGGCCATTGGGGTTAGGGTGAATTATAGCCAGGGTCTCTGTCTTATACTACAATTTTTCCACCATGGGAATATTTAATTGGGGTTAGGGTGAATTATAGCCAGGGTCCCTGTCTTATGCCACAATTATTCCACCATGGGAATATTTAATTGCATTTTCAATGAAGGTGTAAAACCAATCAATGAGGGAGATGGTAATGAGGAACCTTAAGCCCCTCAACGGTACCAATTCAAGGCTGATGAGTGATTCAGTATCAATATTGGTTGGACTTCAGATCTTTAATTCGGTCTGTAATTGGTAAAAAATGTAAATATCAAAATAAACTACTCACTTATTAGCTGTACGGCCTTTGTCTTGCCATAGACATCCAGCATGACCCAGACTGGAGTTTTTTTTGGAATTCCCGAGAAGAGAACTTTGGGTCGAGATCTTGGCCAATCCTGAAAAAGCACCTGTCCCTTTCGGTTGATCCAGAAGCACAGTTCGGCCCCCTTTTTACAAACTTCTTCTGGCATCCCGCTGGCCCAGAACCCAGGAAGTTCAATAAGATCCGGGCAAGCAAATGGCGGTAAAGATTGGTCATTGATTTTGTCAGGATCCATCATGGTGAAGCCCACTCTTATTGAACCGTGCCAGTTTGACTCCTCTTCCAGAACTTTAATCCAGACTTTTTCTCTGGGTTTCAGCGGGCGGTTGGAGAAGACCAGTCCATCGTGGAAGCTGCAGGATCGTCTGGCCTGGTGAAGGCAGCCATTCAGGGAGATATGAGAGCCTTTGCAGTGCGGGTGAAAAGAAAGCCCCGGAGCTGAAAACATAAAAATGATGGTGTCAGTAAGCTGCGGGGTATAGATCTAAAATAATACACAATAACACAATAACACAATAAAACAAATATACGTATAACAAATAATAATATATATAAAAGTGAGACAACACCTAAAGGGTAAACCAAAATGAGGAGCAGGGAGCATAGATAAGTAGTAGGCACCCTTAGCAGAAGTCAACTATGAATTGGTGACCCCAAAAGGACAGAATTTTAGCTCCCTCTACTTTTTTGTTAATAGGGCATTGGGAAGGTGGGCAATTCAATTGCCCAGTTCACCCTACCCTAAAGCCCTGACCCTTAGCCCAGATCAGCATTACAAAATACAGCAATAACTCATGGTCCATTTCCAGCTGTATGGTCTTTATAGCTCCATAATCTGGGTAATTACTACTTAGATTATTTAAAACATATACAAAGCAAATGATAATAAAAAAGGAACGGATGCAACCAGCAGATGGTTTGTAGATTTTATCACCTATTGGTCTGGAGTATGGGATTCAGGGAGTAGATTGTTCTCTGGGTGCAGTTATATGGCCAGAGGAGATATGTTGCAATAAAACCCGATGATAAATACGCTGCTCTGATAACTTTGTATTTATAAAACAAGTTTCATTTTTAGCCCAGAATGGCATCCGGTTATACAATGCAGGTGTTCTTTATATGAGTAATAGTGGATCATTCACAGTTAAGTATTAACTAAACCGGACCAGCTGCCAAATCATCAGCAGCCAGCCAATGTTCATGATTCATTGTGTGCTCTGTATATAAGTTCTCACGTGCTTTATGATTTTATATGGTATCCTCAGTCATATACCAGACACAAGGTTCAAAGGTACCATGCCGAAAAAGCGGAAGCACGCTCTGCTGCATCTCAGCTAATTATCTTTGTTCATTTTTTCCACTTCCATATAATGACCGCCACTTCCATGCAGATGGAATAACTGAATTGTAATCTGTTTTGGGCTACTTTGCTTTGTTCCTCATTTTATAAAAAAAATATAAATAATAATAAAATTATAAAATTCAGAGCCGCATTTAGGGCCATTTCGGACCTTCAGTGTTCTGACACAGTCCAATCATGTGCAAGTAAAAGAAAAAAAATGGCTCGCTCATATATGTACAATATTTAAAGGTTGCCACTCTTAGTATAGTGAATTATATTCACCAGATCTTGTAGCTTAGTGAATGCAGTAAAAAGTTACTTTGCAAAGATCACCCAATCACATGCAAGCAATTGTAAAAAACATGATTTGTGCAAGCCAGCAAAGTTTACCCCATTCACTAAGGAAAGTGAAAAATCCCAGAGTGACTTTGCAAAGTGAACTTCTTTGGTAAGTCAAAAAAATAAAATACATGTAAATAATAAATACAAAGTGAAAAAAATATTAAAAAATCAAATAATAAGGTATAAAATATAAAATAAATCAAATAATAAAGTATAAATTACAAAATATAAAATAAATCAAATAATAAAGTATATATAAATAAAAAAGTTATAACAATAAAAAAACAATCAAATAATAAAGTAAATATTGTAACGTTATTCACTACGCTCAGTGAATATATAATTTGCTAAGTGAACGTGTTCTAATTCTTTGGTAAACCCACCAAATACAATGTTTCAATCAGACTTCTACAATGATTCTATAGATTGTCTATGGAATTTCTGCGGAATCAGTGTCACTGTATTAGATGAATGTAACTTTTTATATATGTAACAAACATATTAAATAAATTTTGTCATTTTCGGTGAACAAAAGCGTTGCAAGATATAAGAACAAATCTGCATGGGAAGACGCTGAGTACATTATAGTTCTGATTTCCTGTTTTGCACAAAGAGCTTTAACCAATGTATGAGATAAATGAATGTCCTATTCCCATCTCTCACACATTCACCCTCCTCCCCTATATCCCTGTATATTCACTATACATTCACATAGACATACACCCATTTTTTCACATTTGCACCACTCACCATCCTTGGCAGAGCTGCAGGTTAGCCCCATGGTGTTGTATTGTTGGATTGTGTACACAAACACATGTGTAAAGTTTATATCTAGCGGAGGGCTGGCCTAGGACAGGGCATTCCCCTTCCAATGTTACACCCACTTTCCTTTTCTCTTTTTCACAGCCTGGAAATTCCGTGACAAGGAAATAGAAGCGGTGAATAGCTACAGGCATGTGATCGAAGGGCTGATTGCCAAAAAAAAAGGGTGAATGCATTACATATGCGAAAGGTGAAAGAAATATGAGGGATATCTATATAATGAATGTTATGGGCAATGAGACCTCTGCAAAGAAAGATTTTTAGTTCCTGGAAGTCATTGCTGGGAGTTTTATAAGATTATAAGATTTATCTTAATTGTAGAAAGGGCAGCAATGTCCCTTTTGCAATAAAATAAACTTACCTGCCTGGGTGCATTTTCTCAGTTGCACTCACCTGTCCTCGGTTCTCCATGAAGCCCCCAATTTCACCCAATCTTCTTCCAGGTTCTGGATCTTCAGCCATTGATTGGCTCTATTGATATCGGGCATCTCTGCAACAAAACAGACTTACCTGAAGTTTTGCCACCTTAATGCAGGTAAGTAAATGTTATTGCAGGGATATAGGGACAATGACAGGTATCGATACAGCCCGGCCAATCAATGGCTAAAGATCCAGAAGCCATAAGGGGATTGGGTGAAAAAGAGGGGGCGTCCACGGGGGAGCGAGGACAGGTGAGTATATTTAAAAAAAAATGGGACCAAGCAGGTATGTTTGCTGCCCCTTCTGCAATAAAAATATTACTCTCCCAGCAATGACTTCCAGGAACGATAATTCTTTATTTACAGAGAACTCATTATAAAGAAATCCCCCATATTTTTTTCACCCTCACATATGTAATACATGCAGCATGTTTTTATTTTAAAGGTTCAGTTCTGCAAACTAAATATTACATTTTAAATGAATGAATAGAAAAAGATTTTATATGTAAAGTAACCTTGGGCAATTACTTTGTAAACTTCAAGATTCTAAAGCCTGATTGTAGTTTTTTGAATTGCCCTGGCTGCAATGCTTCAGTTCTTTATGGAATTGCCCCCCATAGGCTTACAGATTGACCCAGCATCATTCACTGACCTCCATAGGCTTACAGATTGACCCAGAGTCATTCACTGACCTCCATAGGCTTACAGATACAGATTGACCCAGCATCATTCACTGACCCCCATAGGTTTACTGCTTGGCCCAGCATCATTCACTGACCCCCATAGGCTTACAGATTGACCCAGAGTCATTCACTGGCCTCCATAGGTTTACAGATTGACCCAGAGTCATTCACTGGCCTCCATAGGTTTACAGATTGAGCCAGCATCATTCACTGACCCCCAAAGGCTTACATATTGACCCAGCATCATTCACTGACCCCATAGGCTTACATATTGACCCAGCATCATTCACTGGCTTAAATATTGACCCAGCATCATTCACTGACCCCCATAGGCTTACAGATTGAGCCAGCATCATTCACTGACCCCCATAGGCTTACAGATTGACAATCATTCACTGACCCCCATAGGCTTACAGATTGACCCAGCATCATTCAATGACCCCCATAGGTTTACTGCTTGACCCAGCATCATTTACTGGCCTCTATGGGCTTACTGTTGGACCCTTCATCATTCAGTGATCCCCATAGGCTTACTGCTTGACCCAGAATCATTCACTGTCCACCATATGCTTACTACTTGACGTAGCATCATTCACTGACCCCCAGAAGGTTTACTGATTGACCCAGAGTCATTCACCGGCCCCCACAGGCTTACTGCTTGACCCAGAGTCATTCATTTATTTCTATGGGCTTACTGCTTGTCCTACTATCATTCACTGACCTCCACCCCACCTTTCACTAGGCAGGGCGTCATGGGCCCACCCCTGAGGGACAACACCATGGCATTCTGCACTCACAGCATAATGATGCAAAGAATGTCATATGCACCAGGGAAGAGGCCAAGTGGAAATTACCCTAAAGGGACCATATTTAAAAAAATAAGTGGAAAATTGGTAACAGACCCTGAGGAGGACATTTAAGGAGAAGCAGTGGCCATGGGCTTGGCTCAACAGACCCCATACTCCCATTGGTATTTCCTCTTTGGAAAATTCATAAAGGGTTTAGTAATGTTGCTTCTTTAATGTTATCAGGGTTTTACCCGTCTTCCTCTCCTCTTTGCTGTAGAAGAAGTGGCTGTTCGGGCTTTATGTCCTCTTTTATGTATAAAATGGTCCTGTTTACATGCACAACATTTTTGGGCTGTGGTAAATCCTTATATCAATTTGATTTTGAATCTTGATTGGGAAGCACTTCTTTGTGGTGGCCCTGAGGATGTTACAGAGATGCCCGTACTTTCATTTCTCATTTTTTTAGCAAAGGCATGGAAATCCCCAACGCTTTGATTTTGGTAATGTTGCTGTATGCATGAGATATTTCTTAATGAGAAACGAAAGCTACGTACACACGTCGTTCATCGTCCGTGGATCTGTCCTGGCTATGAACGATGAGCGATCCTAATGCAAGGGAAGGGGGAGAGCGTGCACCAGGGTGCCGCTCCGTCGCTCCCCTCCCCCCCTCCATAGAGCATGAACGGTGCTGTATGTACAGCACTCGTTCATGCATCTTGCGGTTCTTATCGTTGGAAAGGATCGTGAAAGATCCTTTCCAACGACAAGAATTGCACGTGTGTATGCAGCTTTACAGCAATCACAACTGGTAAATGAGACTTTGCTGTGTATTTAGCAGCGTTAGATTGATTCTAGCTATCCAAGACCTTTGATCGTGCTTTGCTTTTTGCATCTTGTAGGTATTAGGCTGATAAAGGAGCAGATTGGTACGTATTGCCCTTTAAGCCTTGCACTTTCCCCATATGTTTTCATTTGCCTCCCGAGTTCTTTTCTATTTCTGGTGGCCCCTGCAGGAGCTTACTATTCTCTCCTCAAACTGCAATTTCTTTTGTTTGACCCTTCCAGGTTTCTTCATCAGTTTTCTTAGACATTTCATTATATGTCGCAGGGAATTTTCCTAATTACTTATTGTCTCTGGAACTGTTGTTTTAGATTGTAAATATTGAAGTTTGTTGTGTTTTTTGTATTATCTGGCTGTATTCTTTTTAAAAATGTCCAATAAAATACTTTAAAAAAACACAGAACACACAATAATAATACATTTTCACTTTTAAAATGCTATAAAAAAAGGGAAAAGGGTTTTGTTCCCTGAGTTCTGAAAGTCAAGAATAAAGATAGTGTAACACCTTTTATGTAGGAATTAAAAACCTTTGTTCACTTGCAGTTTTACTGAGACACTGGCGCTCCCCTGATCCACCATCCTTGGGTAAATGGTTCAAGGATTTTGAACATATTCAATATATGGAGCAACTGACAGCTGATCAGCTGAAGATGATCATTGAGAGCTTTATTTTTCTGCATGGGCCGACTTGGTCTATTTTTAAGGGGAGCCCATAGTTTTGTTGTCACACTTACCTCTTCCTTGCTAAAACTCAGGCTCTTCCAGATTCAATCAGTATCGCCCATCCCGCCAGCCAATCAGGGAATAGCCTCTTAATAACTCCTGGCTTTTTAGCTGTCTCAGACACAGCACTCAGAGTTCATGCAACGTGTCTCCACTAGTACCAAGCCCCCCAGCTCTGCTGAGCATTTCTTTTACACCTGTGTTTTCCCTGTCCAGGGTGTTAACCCCTTGTTGCTCAGTCTGTTGGTTCCCAGACAATTCCCTTTTGCTGTTCCAGTGTTCCTGTCTGTGGTTATCCCCGTATCACCTGTGCCTCCTGTTGCTTCCAGTTTCTCTTGTATTCCCTGTGTCCGCAGTGGCCCCTGTGTCACCGGTCTCTATTTCCTGGATCCCTGGTATTTGACCCCTGGCTTGTGACCTGACCTCTCTTGCTTTCTGCCTGCCTTGACCCCGGCCTTCCCTCACAATTTTTCTGCTTAGTGATTTGGTACCGTGTATCATCCTGCCCACCTTGGTGTACCCAATGACCGCAACCTGTTAGGAACCAGCAGTTCAATATCCTCACCACTAGAGGCTCTGGAGAAGACCTGGTTACTGCTTAGACTCTGTGCCTTGGCCCCTGTGTGCAAGCCGTAGCGCCCTCTAGTGGTCCTGTCTCCCCAAGCATGACATTTGTGCTCTATTGGGGTGGTTTCTCTTTGCTCCTTGGGTTGACCCAGGGTGGCCCATCTCTCATTATTTGTCCCCAACAACCTTTTTTTCCTTCCCCCTCTCCTCATTCTCATTCCTTTCCCACACTACCAATGTTTTCTCACCTTTTTCTTTCTTTTTTTCCCTCTCCTCTTCCTTCCTCCTTTTTTATTTTCCAACCATTAGTGGGTTGATATATATCATTTCGGGTATCTCCTCTCTCAGGTTCTTTGGGTTCATATAAACCTACTGGATAATTCCACAAGGTTTTTTTTATTCCTCCTCTGGCATCTCTGAAAGTATTCTTAGTTATACACAATTTCAGCATTTAATCGGTCTAATATGAAGTTGGATCTGCTGTTCTAGGTTTAGTTCTTCCATCTGCTGCCAATATATTTTGCACCCGGTTCTATTGTGATATTTCCTTCATGATCCCACGGTATGAATTGTATTGCTTCACATTGCTTTCCTCATATGTATTCTGTATCCTTCTTTTGAAAACCTTTAATAAACAGTTTTGCAGTAAAAAAAATAACTGATTACCACTGCCAGTTCTGCCATCGTTATTTGCGCCCCCTTTCCAAAGTGGCGATCAGCTGCAAAATGCCAAGCATAGTATTAGAACAATCACCAATGTTTCCCACTATGTAGTTTAGCACTGTCCAAGTGGCAAATTCCAGGCTGGTATAAAGTGATGAGAACAGTAAAAAAATTGCCATTAAACAACAGTAACGGTATGATAATTAAAAAGTGGCAATCATGCTACAAATGTTTTTTTGGAATGTTTCTTTTGCACTTTTCTGGCAAATAGGCAAAGAAACCCAAAAGTCATGTCAGATGAAATAAAATACATTAATTGGCAAATTGAGCCCTACCTAAGCAAGTTAAAAAAATAGAAAAATAAAGTTCTATGTATCCCTTATACTCTTCTGTTTTTACTGTCCTGTCAATAAACTGACATATAATATATACCGAGCCAATTCTAAAAATGAGTGTGATTGATTGTGCTTTGTGAAATTGTGTACATAAGTTTATGGTGTGTATATTGTGTATATACTGTTAGTATTGTGTATATAAATACATAAATGTATAGTGCAATGACTAGTTAAACAAGACCACACAACAAAAGATGTCAAAGCAATCATCTGTAACAGAGATTGTGAAATGTGCAAACAATTCAGTGCTAATCAGTGGCCAGAAGTTTAAACTGGCCCTGGGGGGTCCACAATGAATGATTTATTCTTACTGACTTCCAAAACAGTGTAAAAAAATAATGTGCAATTACGTTGTGCTCACAATCAACATGCATACATGTCATTGCATATTAAAAGATAATCTATACACATGTAGCTACAAAAGTTCAGCTCTCACTTACCTGTGTAGCTGCATGTACTGTGAAGAAATTCATTCTCGGCAAAGTCATGTTTTTGTCTTTTTGTAAGGCTGATGTTGATGCCTTTGTGGTGTTTGAAGGTTCACTTTCAGAGCACCCAAATTTGCATTTTTTCCTACCAGGACTGTACCACAACATGTGATAGAACATTATTGTGAATTGCAGTGTGCTGATTAGGCTGTTGGGAGGCAAGCAAAAAAAAAAAAGATGGCACCCAATCTCCAAAAGAAACACATGTTCTTTGCTGCACACACAATGCATGGTTACACACTACTGAACATTGTGGTTCAAAATAGATGGCACAGCATCGCTCTATCATGTAAGAGGTTCAATACTGCAATGTAAAGGTAACAGCTATGGCTTAGCTCAGAAGGGCAGTAAGGTTATAGTGGGGTCTATGCTTCCTCACACCCATTCTATGGGTAATGTTCGGGGGCCCTATTGTAAAATGTTCCAATAATGGAACATTAAGAACCGGCACAATGGTTAGGACAGAGATGAGGTTGGCAAGATGCCAATCACTGGAAGCCATGTGAGAACTGCTATTCCTGCTGTCAGTCTAAACATAACCTTACAGGCACATACCGGCACGCAGCCAACTTCCCGCTGTCTATAGAAAATAGAGATATGAAGCTGAATGCTTCTGTTGTGAGCTTTGAAGATTAATTTTCCCACTATGCCTATACATACAGATATAGATGATATAGAAGTGAAAACATGTTTAATATAGTGTTCCCTATCCTATTCCTATAGCTCATATTCTGGGCACTTTAAATTTCTGCTGTTTTGTTCTGTTGGAATTCTAATTTGTTTTTTCCTTGAACTTATCAGTGATCACATTCACGTTTCAACATAATGACTTAGAGCAAACAGAAAGTGAAAGCAAATAGCAGTTTGTTCATTTCTATGAAATGCATTACTAAAAGATATTAAGTGAAAAACAGCAAGAGAAATCGTATGACCTTCAAATAAAGCCTTAACCCACGCATGCCCAGTGTTGTCACAAAAATAAAATCATTCTGAAATAAATGAATTATTCCTAAGGTTCATATAGAGCGCCTTTCTTTTTTAAACTTTTTAACTTAGGGGACCCTTAAAATAATGTCAGGTCTTCTAGAAAACTTCAATATTTCTTTTTCTTGACCATGTAGGTTTATATATATATATAGTTTTTATTTCATTATGTTGTAACTCTGTACTTTCCTTACTTATGGAAAGAGGAATTCTGGTGCAGCCATTGTGGGTTTGTGGCGCGGCCGTATCCGTAGTGGTGGTTATGTAGAGTTTTTTTCTATTTTCTCCAGGCTTTGGATTGTTCTCTGGTATTTGTCAGCATTTATTTCCTTGATAACCAAAATTGTTGGTGGATCAGCAGGATCAGAGGAGATGGAGAGGAGATGCTAGAAGTACCTTGTATTAGGTGATGGTTCACCAGGGGCCACTAACTGTTCATGCAGTTACATTGATTTTTAAGTTAACTGCTATACCAGGAAAACCACTGTCTCATTTGTTGTTTATACACTGGTCTGCTGTGAATGAATGCAAACATGAGAGTCCTCATGTTATTACTATTATTATTATTATTATTATTATTATTATTATTAATAATCTTATCATTGTACCCACATCTTACGCAGCGCTGTACATTAAATAGTAAATTGTTGCAAATGACAGACAGATACAGACAGTGATACAGGAGGAGGAGGAGAGGACCCTGCCCAGAAGAGCTTACAATCTAGGAGGTGGGTGAAGTATCACACAATAGGAGGGGGATATAGAATGGTGGGGAGTAGTGAGGGTTTAGGAGACAGAAGAAGACGGGTAGGTGAGGTTGAAGCGTTGGGTTTTGAGCGCTCTTTTAAATGTACAGAAAGTAGGAGCAAGCCGAATAAGACGAGGAGACCATTCCAGAGAGTCATGGCAGCTCTAGAAAAGTCTTGGAGCAATGCATGTGAGGAGGTTATGAGTGAGGAAGTCATTAGCAGGTCAGGGGATTTTTTTACCAGGTCGGAAATGTAAGTGGGACAATAACTGTGGAGGGATTTGAAGGCAAACCACAGGAGCTTGAATTTGATTCCAAGGTGATTCCCTTGAAAGTGTCATTTCAGGGTGTGCAGGACTGCTGATCCAGCGCTGCAGATGCAGTCCTTGCCTTGATGATGTCATCACTGCTATGCCCTCTGCTAATAATGAACCAATAGGAAGTGTTCACATCATGCAGACAGTGACATTAGTACCCAAAGAAAGACAAGAAAAGGGTCAAAGACAAATGTTACCAGAGGAAGAAAAAGCTGTAGGCTGGAGGGGTCATGTGGCTAAGGTTTTGCATATAAATGGCACTTAGGGATTTTTCCCCATGCTAAGGATGTCCGACATACGAACGACTCCTATATATGAACGGGGTTTCCCTGCTCCTTCGTGTGCAGGACAGAGGCTTGATGGGGGGAGGGGGCAGTTTTGCATGACTTACAGAAGAAAGCTTTTGCTGTTCTGCAAGCTCTTGTAACTCTTTAATGACAAAGACAAACTCTGCAGTTGTTTCTTTTTGTAAATCAAAGCACAGCTTGATCCAGAAGTTAATGAATGTCTAGGCTCCATAAAGATTTATTTTTTGTTTTGCTTTGTTTGTGATTAACTCACAGTGAGGATTTTATACACTGACTGCCTAATAATATGATGAGACAAACATCTGTCCTAATTGCATTTATTAAAATAATGAATCTGTTCTGACTTACATACAAATTCAACTTAAGAACAAACCTACAGTCCCTATCTCGTATGTAACCCGGGGACTACTGGTACACAGCTCGAATGTGTTCAATATTGGTTTTTATTTTTACTGGAATTCTATGTTATTAATGTTTGTTTATTAATGATGAAAACTGCAATAAAAATAAAAATGTTAAAAAAATAACTAGAAAGGGATTTTTTAGTGGCAGCAATTAGTTAATTTGGCGTAAGATAGGGTGAGTCAATCATTTATTTCCCAGAAATCAACAAACTCCTGTTTCCCCCAGTTCACATGTAATATAAAAATGAAATACTGATACAATGTATCTATCAGATGAACTAAATGCCCCTTATCAGTGGTTTGTTTACACAGACATGGCATAAAA